>NW_018734733.1:0-38183 GCF_002204515.2 Aedes aegypti
GAAACGAGATTTGTGGGAGAACTGTGCCACGACAAGGGGAA
Organism: Aedes aegypti; assembly: GCF_002204515.2. Taxonomy (NCBI): domain Eukaryota; kingdom Metazoa; phylum Arthropoda; class Insecta; order Diptera; family Culicidae; genus Aedes; species Aedes aegypti. The sequence goes on from NW_018734733.1 coordinate 42, forward strand.
TCAAGCTCTACATTCAAATCGCAAAAAAAAGAAAACTGCCGCGTTTTGTTGGAAACTCTTAAAGATCGCGAACTTCTTCTAAAACATCTGGAAGAAAAAAAGCAAAATGTTTACTTATGCCGACAAAACTGAATGTTTGTTCAAGGTCGTCTAGAAAAGTATCTCAAGTCAAGTCACCTAAAGAGATCAAAAATGGAATATATGATTGGCTTCGATTTTTTCCAGTCCACGTAAGTTTGTATGTAAGTAGTAATCATTATGAAAAAGAGAACACAATCTGGCATTCGTCGGACAGAACTTTCTCAAGAACATTATTAAGTTCACTTTAATTTTTCAATTAGCGATCGCTTGCTTAATAATCATACCCATCAGGTAAATTATAATCATGCTCGTTCACAAGCTTATTTTATTCCGTCGATTAACTGTTGGAATCATTGAATTTCGAATGGAAATAGTAGAGAAAATTCCTATGCCAATGTTGTCACAAGTAATTTCAGATCCCCCCCTTCAAATTGTCTCCTATTGATTTTGATTTTTCATCTGAACAATTGAATCAAATGATTAATGCAATGTTCAAAACCACCACTATGGCTGGTTCAGGCTAAATTGGCGTAAAATTTAATAATAAAATTATTATTGGATTACGTTTCTCTAATGGATCCAAATATTTTGTCCCATGTTCCAAAATATGCAATCGAGAAAAACACGTTTAAAGATTTTAACACATTTAGGACTCGTTTTGACCAGGTGTGTAGTAAATTAAAATTAAATCTTTACAATAGTATAAAGAATAGGTTGTTCATTAGAGGCAAGGGTTTGTGCTATGAAAAAATGTAAATTTAGCTACGAAATTCATAGTGGGACTGTTATGCCTAGAAATACGGGGGTTTTGGTGTATTTCTACGCATAACAGTCCCACTGATAGTAGTGACCTATTATGTGCTAAGTATACTGCTGTAGATGACCGTTCTTATGTATTTATTGTACCAAATGTAGAGGATGTATATCCTCAAGACTATGTTGAGGCACCTAATGAAGGCTCAAGTGACATGTGCCAAACGGAGCCACGTGTGGGGAAGTGAAGAAATATGATTTTATAGTTTGCGATGGTTTTCTGTTTGTGTGATAATGAGAAAATGTATGAGTTAGTGAAAGAAAGAGTGAATGAGTAAGTTAGAGAGTTTATTAGATGTATTAAATTCCTATATCGACTCTTCCAGCTGCAGGCTTGACAACCCACTTGCACCAAAGAACCAGTTATCCGGAATAACCCAGTATGTGGCCAAGTCATCCAAAAACCACTGAACTATTCTTCTTTTGACTTGATTTTCAAATTCATGAAGTTTGAGAACTTTAGTGGCCCAGGAAACCGGGAATTTGGAACAAACCGACATGTGGTCAGGTCATTCAAATACATCTGATTCACCTTTAGATTTAATTTGAAAATTCATGAAAATTGATACGTCGCAAGGCCACTTCAACCAGTAAACCGGTATTAGGAACAACCCAGCAAAGTCATCCAAAAACGGTCAAACCATTTCTATTTACACTTGGTTGTCTAAGTCATGAAGTTGATTTGTCGCAAGCCATGGACTCGAAATAAAATTGGTTACTGATTCTTCAAGTAGGATCACCTCAGTACTCCCCGCGATGAATTCAAAATTACGATAAATTTCTAATCTCTGACCACGGTTCCAAAAGCTAGAAGATTTTTGTGATTGACTCTGAAAATTCAACTGAAATTCATTGAAAAACGGATGGGAAATAATATTTTGATATTGAAAATTTCAATCAAATTTGACGTTGGGCTCGCATGAATGATGAATGCTTCCCGATAATACAAACACATAAAACAGGTTGTGTTCCACATGGGATGTAACGTAAGAAGATATTCAAAACAATTTCCCCGAACTCTAGCTAAACACTGCCTACTGAATATTTTGTTCGAGATCTGCGCAGCGAATTTTATAGTGTGACAGTTATGCGTTGAAATACAGTTGTGGGACAGTTATGCGTGGAAATTCATCAATGGGACCAATTGACTTGGCTTGCTTTTCAGAACAAAGTAAATTTTAGGTAAGTGTTTTCTAAAACTATACGTAAAAATAAACTGTTTGATGGCAAAAAGTCAAAATGCACAATAAGTAACATGGGACAATTATGCGTATAACGGCAGTATAGCAGTTATTACTAAAACTTTTTTGAATCCTGGATTCAAACTTAAGAGGTCCAAACTCTTTCGTATTGATCGGCTGGATGCAGCATGTGGTGGAGTTGCTATCATTCATAGACGTATAAAACATCAACTTTTTTGTCATTTGTAACCCAGCTTTGGGCGTTTATGTTGCAACACAACATGATAAATATACTTTCATAGCTGCAAATTTGCCTTTCATTGGTGAAATTAATGCAAAACATCGCTCATGGAATAAGGTAGGAAACTAAAAAATCTCAGAAATTTCCTATTTTAGCGTTACGTAATAAATGGATACTGTTTTATATGCATTAAACGTTACAGCAAGCCTTAAGTGTTTGGAATATGAAATGAAACTGTATAAAGGAAATATAAATAAACATTTTTATCGGCACACTCATTAGCTAACGATTAGGTTTTACGAAGAAATTTAAAATTTTCTCAAATGGCAGCTGATTCATTAGGGCTGGTACACAAATAATTTCACTAAAAATTTTAACGTTGTTGCCCCCTCCCCCTTTGTATACCCATTGGTAGGAGTTCTGCGAAAATTAGGTAAAGCTTGTCAAACTTTGCCTGACCCCTTTTTTCTCAAAACGTGCCATAATTTGTGCGTAACCCCTTAGATTTAATACATTTAAAATCACTGTTGGCAAGTTTTGGTACCATTTTCACTTATATTCTGAACACTTAATATGAGTGAAAATGGTATCAAAACTGCCATCAGTAGCATGAATTGATGAACGCACAGCGCACTAAAATAAATGAATCTACGACATTTGGTCGAATGACATTTAGGCGATTGACGTTTGGTCGAATGACGTTTAGTCGAAAGTACATTTGGTCGAATGGACATTTCGTCGAATGGACATTTGGTCGAAAAGAATTTAATTCCTTTAAATAGCATATGACATTTGGTTGAAAGGACATTTAGTTATGATTTAGTCGAATAGGAATTTTATTGAAGATTTTACAGAGTGGCATTTTGAAAAAGTGGACAGCATATATGGTACGTGTTATTACTGAATGTAGCTTATGCTAGAACAACATTTTAGAATGCAAGAAATCTGCATTGGCGTACTAGGATTTCATGAACAGACTCAAACCTTCAATATGCGATGAACGATTTTTTTGGGATTCCAGCAGATCGATCTGATTTCACCGAAAAATCGAATGACGCCTTGCGTTGTTGACATTGCTTGATGTATTTTTTTCTTATTCAAGTTTATTCTGCGAGTCAGAGTTAACGATTGTCACCTAAATCGATTCGTCTCACTTCCCGCGACACACGAGAAAGACATATTTTGTTTGCTTATTCTCGATTGAATCAATTATCAACTTGTTATTAAAGCCACATTTTTGCCCAATGAATGTAATTTAGCTGGAAGTCACAACAAACCGATTCGGCATGAGTAGGAAAACTTTCTAAATCTAATGATCAGCAGTTATATCCCTTTCGGGACGGACTATATTTAAGTGATTATTTCAAAATTTACCTTATAAACTCATCATCTCGTAGAACAAAACATTCTTTATTTTGGCTATTCTATCACTCCATGAACTTTTTAGGGTCAAATTCAGACCAGCACAATTGTGCTGGTCCGTCCTCAAGGCGGTCGATGTTCGAAATTTTTTTTTTTCCTAGAAAATTGTTCCAGCCATGCCTTTTCAAAAAATTTGGACCCGTATTTTTTTATTTCGTCATTAGGGTGCTCTTTCGTGGGATAGGGTGACCCAAATTTTCAGAAATTATTTTTTTTATGTACATTAAAATTTAAAAAAAATATATACTTTAATTTATATGATCTTTTTATAAATGGAACGAAAACAATGTACGACAGATAAAAATACTTCATGTTTTCTCTAAGATTCAAATCATAACGTGACGATGTCGTTTATCGAGATTATTCAAGAACTAGTCCACGTCATATAAAAATGGATAAATATACCCAAGCCTGCTTCTTAACTTCTCATGAGCACTTCCACAGTTATAAACTGACAGCTCTTTTTTTCAATCGACCAATTTGGCATGTGTTTATCGTGTGACAGGTATATTTGCTAAAAATGGAATTTACATCATTGTTATGTTAGTTTTTAGTCATCTAGTGTGTATCTATATCTTTTCTTATATCTATAGGACTGAAAGAACTTTGACGGATAGCTCACATATTACAGGGAATTTAAAAACTCGTTTAAAAAGGATTGTCAAAATCAGGTCAATAACCATATTAAAGCATGAATTTGATTTATGAAATTATGAAATGGAATATAGCAGCTATTTGAAAAATTACATAAAAATTTGTATTCGAATGTATTTCAGTATTTGGAAGCTAGCAATTTGAAAATGAATATACTGATAATGCTTCTAATAAGACAATTCATAAGATAGCTGTGATCAGCAGGCTTTTTGGTTTGCCATGAGTTATTAAAGTTTCGCAACCGTTGTGACCGTCGGATTACAAAGGAAAATTTAAAGCTCGACCATACTTGTAAGTTTTGGTTTCCTTTTCGTTTCGGTTGCATGGACACTTTTAGCTGTCAATTCTACCGTGCAAAATTGCCTGGAAAGCATTATGTACGATTATGGCCTTTAAAGGGTGCATTACACGAATCAAATGGCACAATCGTAATACGTTTCTGACGAAAAAATACTGCAGCGGGAGTTGAACCTAAACTTCTTTGATCGATTCAGCTAGTTACTGTGCAAAACTATACGCACGGCAATGTAGTCCAGATTTTAACTTTTAATACATCAGCTTATCTAAGTCTCAAAATTCAAGATTTGGACAATATACTTTTTAAGGTAAAAGGAACGAAACGATATTTTTTAATATGAGCGAATAATCTAGACTCTAGAGCAGGGGTTCTCAACCGGTGGTCCGCGGACTCCTAGGGGGCCGAGAGGAGCTTTCAGGGGGTCCGCGAAGCCATAAGCTATAATTACGATAATCAAATTATATCCAGTGAGATCTTGAAAATTAAAAACAAATGAATTCAATAGGAAATTTCTGAAATATTTGTGGCATAATCCTTGGTAGATTATGCCAGCTCACTGACGAGATCCATGTTTTCGGAGATTCCCTGACAATTTTTTTTTTTTTGTTAATTCTCCCAACGGCAGATAGTTGGCTTCTAAGCAACCAACAAAATCTGTAGTAAACTCCTGGGAATATTTTTGACTAGTTATTAGGGGAATTAGAAATGTTTGCATGTGATGTATTCAATTCTTTGCACTTCTGATTCACTGCGAGGTTTCTTTTTGGTCACAAAATTTGATGTTTTCAAGTGCTTCTTATTGCCAAGTTTCACACGATTCGGCCTAGAAAATTCCTCCTGTCAAAGTAGATCCGGAAATACCAAAGTTCTTTACTTTATTCTGAACCGTACATAAATGCGGCTTTCTATTGTTCCTACTTGCCTTGCATGAATTGTTGAATTTTGTCAAGAACCTTTATGGAAGTTCGTTGTCGTATTATTGGAAAAATACTAGGTAGATTCCTGACTCTGATTCAAAATGGACTCCTCCGAATAACAGCAGGATTCTTGCTTTGACGATTTCTTAAGATCTGTTGTGGATTACAGGCATGATTTGTAGGAGTGCCTGCTCAGTACATCAGATAACACTTCAATATTCGTATTGTGTATTTTGTAAAGCACAGTTGAAAAAACCTCTCTTTTCGTTCTCAGCAATAACGTGGTGCTTCTGGAGATGGTCAACTGCGTGACGACCCAAAAGATAAATCATTTTGAGAGATTTGGTTTTTCCATAAACATTGGTTTTAAGAACATCCATCTCTAGGGGTCATCTAGATGTTTGTAAATGTTCAAAGGGGGGCGTGGCTCCGAAAAGGTTGATAACCACTGATCTAGAGCTTCATACACTACTTGATTGTTTAGTAGAGTATTTCACAGTACTGCAAAAGTTTAAAGTTCCCCAGTTTAAAGCGCATTTCATACATCAACACTTATGGAAGGGTGTTCATCACTTTCTAAAAAAAAAAAAGGAACTAACTTCCATAATCACCTTTATTCATATATAATATTTTTAAATTACAAGTCAAACACACTTTTTAGAGAACCTCACTGTCCTAGCTCTAAACTAACACTGCCTGATCTTCCCTAACTAGTAAACTAGTAACCTACCTAGCCCTACGGTCAGCTGGGAACCATCGATGACGGCGAGATGTTTCCCATGCGATCGTCACGTTTGTGATGCTGAGGTCAGCTGGGAATCGCTGGCGCGCGATGTCTCCCATCCAATTGTCACGTACAGGATCGGATGTCCGTTGTTGTTGTTTTGCCTGGCGCTAACTCTGGCGTGGGAACTATACTGTGGAAGAACTTGTACAATGATGTTTGGCAGGTTGGGACATAACTCCCCCCTTCCTAGCTTGAAACCGCCCCGGTTCAACTCGATGTTGGAAGTTGTAGGTGTAGATGCTTTGATTACAATTTTCGTCCAGATTGTCCTTATTTCTTTGAAAAGGTAAAGAAATATTATTAGAAAGATGACCATTGTGAAAGTGCCTCCGTATGAAACATGACTATTGGTTGTTTCCAAAAATTCAATTCGTTTTCTGTTGTTTATGTGTAGTTCTTGCAAGGTTTGTGTTTCTGTTGTAATAGTTTTTGACTTGTTGATCAAGGTTGATTGCAGTGGGAGAATCTCCAAAGTGTTGCTGTATTCGAATTGGGTGTTTTCAAATGATTTATTGTCCACTTGGATGGAACAGTTCCTAAAAGTGATAAGTAGTGATCCAGTTAGGTTTTTTGGGCCAAAACCACAACTGTTTTTCAATTGCACAGTTGGATGTGCATTTTTAATGAGGATTTTTCCGCTTCCAATTGATTTGATTTGTCGAATAATGTTGTATTTTTTGAATGGACAGCTGCTGGGATTCCCTCTTAGTAATCGATGAATGCACATATCGTCCGAGACATTTTTCATTGTGTGTAATTTGCACATAATATTCTGTTCAATGTTTACGCAAGTATCATTTACAACAAATGTTTCATTCGTCCCTAGGACTGCGTGCGTGAAATCGATCGGTATTACTTCGTCATTGATAGGAATATTTTCCACCATAATCTGTTGGTAGGGTCCTTGTAGGAATTTTGGAATTTTAATGAGAAACACAATGCATGAACCGTTGTAGAAGGCTGCCGGTTCCAAAAATTCGTATACTTGCTCATCGCTGATAGTGGAAATTCCTGCCTTTTCCAATTTTCCGATAATGTAATCAATTTCTGTTGCTTCAAGGATGCTTTTGGATAAAACGCCCACTTTAGACATGACAAACGTATCCGAGATGTCATCGAAATGCCGTTGAACCACGTCCAAGTTGAAGATTAATCGCTGGAAATGTTGAATTTGTTCCCAGGAGACCTTTATGTTGTTATTTGCCCTAATCTGATTAGTGAGTTTACCTATTTCTCTGTTTTCGTTAAATATTACTCTTGTCAGGTTATTCATTCTGTCTTCAAATTGATTGTTTATTTTTATTTGTTGATTGTTTGACTCAATGAGGTTTTTATTTGAATTTTGTAAAAAGGTAATGTTTTGATTTAATGTTATTAGGTCGTTATTATCCAGGTTTCCAGTTATTGTTTTTACCAATGTGCCTAGAATATTGATGGTTCTCTTTGATCTTTTCCGAAAGCTAAGTTTCTGAAATGTCATGTTTGTTTGAATAAATTTCAGTTTTAAAAGATCCCTAATGTCTTTTGCATTAAAATTTGTTTCTATTTCATTTATCATTATGCCATACTGTTGTAAAATTTCATGGAATGCATCTAATTTAATTGTGTGAACTAACCAGTCGTATCCTTGTATAACAAAAGCTTTACCTACTTTAAGAGCCACAACACCAGGGTTGTCTTTCAAATCAGTAATTTCCAAGTGCTTGCCGTTTGCTGGAAAGAAAAAATAGGATGATAGGATTGGGAGTATGAGGATTACGAATAGGATCTACCGCATTGTGTCCGGATCTGTGGAATAAAATAATAATGTTAGAAGGTATTTCGATTTATAATCAAGTGCCAGCATAATGTTCAATGTTTAGAAGAATTTGTTCCAAATCAGTTAATTATTATTTCAATATGCACTATGCTTGCCTTTTAAGTAATTTTACGTTTCCTTTTCAGTTTCGATTTATGAATTTTTCTGGAGTTTTGATCAATTATACATACGTCTTTATTTTCTTTAACCTTAATTTCTGCATATCTTTCTTCATGTTTCAAGTTATTTCGTTTTCTTTGGTAAACAGTTCTGTTTTCCTCGAATTCTTCAGGGTCTTCTCTATTCCGGTTCAGTTTTTCCAATTCCTTTTGTTTACGTTCAAATTGCTTTTCCTTAAATTCCAGGAATAATTTCTCTTTTTGTCTAATTCTCTCGTCAAGGTCCTGTGGGACAGTGGAGTTATTTCGTATTCCATGGAATAATTCTCTTGGTGTCAAATTTGTTTGTGAGTGAATTGAATCGTTATAAATTGCCACTGCTAAATTTATTTTTGTAGATTCAGAGAGATCTTTGGTGGAATTCTTGTTTGATAATATATTATGTAATTCTCGCAAGGTTCGATGAACAATTTCTACGATACCATTGGATGACGATTGACCTACACTGGTGAAGTGATATTCAATTTGATGTTCCTCTAAAAATTCTCTCATTGCAGACGAAGTAAACGAGGCTTCTGAATCCATTACAAGAATATTTGGTTTACCAAGCATTGTTATGAACTTGGCGAATGCTTGAATGATATGGATAGTATTTCGTGTTCGAATAGGTATAGCAGTTGCTAACCTTGAGAATTTATCGCAAAATGTCAAATATAATTTATTTCGAATTATAAATATGTCTAAATGAACAATTTCTAGTGGTTTTGATGGCATTTGAGTAAGTTTGAATTTAATTTTATACGGGTGTCGCTCGTATTTACTTTTTTGGCATAACTTGCACACATTTACGAAACGAGTGATTTTAGATTTCATTTTTTGGAAAAAAGAATTCGGTTTTAATGTGTTTGTAAGTTTCTACTATTCCTCTACGATTGTAGTTATGCCGCGCTTGAATAATTTGATCTTGTTCATTTTCTTCAATAACGTCGGTTAACAATTTTTTCTGTCCAGAATAGTTTGAGTGTTTTAGCTCTGGAAAAATAATTTTTGTAGATTATTTGCAAGTTTCGCAGAATTTCGGTTTTGCAAAATATTCCTGTTGTACAGTTTGGACTAGCGTAGTCTTTCAGTATATTGATGAGAATAGCAGGACTGAAAACTGGGTTCTTTATTACAACTCTCGTATAATGTGGAAATATTGTTAAAGTTTCAATGGTATTTTCAGTTGATTGTTCGAGAAGAATTTGATTTTTAAATTCATTCAAGGGTCTTTCCGTACTCGGAATAAAATCACCATCGTCGGTATCTGCCGAACGTTGTGTCATAGAATCATCGCCAGTCTCATGCATTGCAACTAATGTTTGTTGGTCTGTTTCTAGTCTAGACAGAGCGTCTGCATTTCTATTCAATGTTCCTTTTTTATATGTTATGTCGAACTCGTATTCTTCTAACTCAAGTTTCATATTTAACAATTTACGATTCAAATCTTTTTTCTGTCTTAGCCATAACAAAGCTTTGTGATCTGTTCTCAGAAGAAATTTTGTTCCATAAATGTAGGGCCTAAAATGTTTTACAGCCCACACAATCGCAGCAAGCTCTTTTTCGGTTGCGGACCAATTGCATTCCGTATCATTCAGAGTGCGTGATGCATATGCAATTGGGTGTTCCTTTGAATCTTCAAATTTTTGCGAAAGGACTGCTCCTAATGCAAAATCACTTGCATCTGTTTCCAAAATAAATCTATTTTCAAAATAAGGATACCTTAATATAGGGTCTGACACAACCATTTTCTTGCAATCATTGAAGCATTGTATGAACTCATCATCGTGTATTATCTTGGCTCCTTTTTTTAAACATTTCGTTAGAGGTTTTGTTAATTTGGCGAAATCCTTAATGAATTTTCGATAATATCCCAAAAGACCTAGAAATTCTTTTATTTGTTTGGTTGTTTTGGGTATTGGCCAGTTTGAAATTTTCTCGATTTTGTTTGGATTTGGTTTATACCAGTTTGTGTAACGATGTGACCAAGGAATTCACATTGTTTTTGTAAAAACTCGCATTTGTCCAGTTGGATTTTCAAGTTTGCTTCAGTAAGTCTTGTAAGGACTTTGTCTAAATTTTCAATGTGTTGCTGCAATGAGCTTCCAAAAATAATTATATCGTCTAAGTATACTAAGCAGCATTTTCCAATTAATTCCTTCAAAATTGTATTCATGACCCGCTGGAAGGTTGCAGGTGCATTTTTTAGACCAAAGGGCATTCTAATAAATTCGAAATGTCCTTTGTCTGTACTGAAAGCTGTCTTCTGGCGATCTGTAGGATCCACTTTTATTTGATGAAATCCTGATTTCAGATCTAAAATAGTAAAATACGCGCTTCTCCCCAGATTGTCTAGGATATCCTCTATATTTGGTATTGGAAACTTGTCATCAATGGTTTTTTCATTTAGTTTCCTATAGTCCACTACTATGCGCCATTTTTTCTGTCCACTAGAATCTGCTTTTTTTGGGATTACCCAGATTGGCGATCTCCATGGAGAAATTGATTGTTGTATTATGCCATCGGCCAACATATCGTTAATTTGTTTATCAACCTCAGGTTTATGAATGTGAGGGTATCTGTATGTTTTTGCATGTACAGGAATTTCATCTGTAGTGTTTATTTTATGGGTTCCAAATTCTGTGCAAGTGAGTTTTTCAGATTCTCTATGAATGATGTTTGGATGCCTGCTCAGAATGTTGAATAGTTTTAGATTTTTCTTCGTAGTTCAAATGAGAAGTTCTAATTAGGTGATTTAATTCTTCCTTTGTGTCCAATTTCTTACCAATGGTAGCTTGTGTATGGAATATTTCATAGTCAACGACTTTTAATGGTTTTGTCCATTTAAAAGTTGTACGATTCCCAAAGTGTGTTGCCAAAGCTTCAATATATCCGTCCTTTGCTTTGTAAACTCCAGATGGAATGATTATCTGATTAATTTTTAGATTCTTCTGTACTAGAACATCATCGTTTGGTAATAATACAGGAATTTTTATGAATTTTGCAGACTGAGCGTTAATGGTTTCTTCCGGTGGTCCATATTTTCGTATTTCAAAATCAACAGTTTTATTAGGCAGAATAAGTTTTTTATTCAACAAATCTATGGATATTTTCAATTCAGTCATTGATTCGTAACCAAGAATTCCATCAAAGAACTTATGAAATTTAAAAAGATAAAATGGAATCATTTGCTTCGTATTAAAAATATCGATCATATATTTCTGATTAGCTCTGTGATTACCCTTGATGTTTGAGATTAGTATAGGTTTGCATGGAATTTTCTTTAAGTCGGGAATCAAATCTGGTGAAATGAAGTTTTTGTTTGAACCAGTATCTATCAAAAGCTTTGCTTTGATTCCATTGTGTAATATTATTCTAATAAATGGTAATCCATTTATTGCGTTTACCTCACATCGTTGTCGGTTTGAGAAACCTGAAAATTTACTTCCTCCTCAAAATCAAATTCATTGTTTACTTCAGTATCTTCATTTTCATCATCGTTAGAATCTTACACGGTGCACAGTGAGAAAATCGGGCTCCAAAACGCGACTAAATGCAATATCTCAGCTGGGTAATGGTTTCAGGAAAAGATTTTGACCATTCTAGATCGGAAAAAGGCTGCTGAATCGATTGGTGGCGGTCCCATTGACCGGAGACTTCGCCCTGGCCACCTAGAGCCCTGGAACCATCCTGAGTTCCTTACGGCAAGTAGAATTATTGGAACTGATACAAACTGCCATGGTTTCTTTTTGCTGCGGAACAGCACACGACAATATTCTTGCATGGCGGATTTAATGATATGAATTAATGACCATTATGGCCATTTCATGGTTCCGGAACTAACCCGGAACATCCGTAAAATTGGAAATATTGAAAAAAAATATGTTCTTATGGTTCCTTTGTCTCTTGTTGATAAGAAAGAAGTACTCTTACAATTCATATTTAGTAATTTGAATGTTCGACCATTACTGCCATTTTATGGTTCCGGAACTAACCCGGAACATCCGTAAAATTTGGAAATATTGAAAAGAAAACAAATGTTCTGATAGTTCCTTTATGTCTTGTTGATAAGAGAGAAGTATTCTTATAAGTCGGATTTAGTAATCTGAATGTTTGACCATTATGGCCATTTTACGGTTCCGGAACAAACCCGGAACATCCGTAAAATTGTTAATAATAAAAAAATATGTTCTGATAGTTCCTCTGTCTCTTGTTGATTAGAACGAAGTATTCTTACAATTCGTATTTAGTAATCTGAATGTTTGAATCCTTTGTCTCTTGTTTGATAGAAAGAAGTATTCTTACAAATCGTATTTAGTAATCTGAATGTTTTACCATTTCAACCATTTTATGGTTCCGGAACTAAACCCGGAACATCCGTAAAATTGGTAATATTGAAAAAAAAAAAAAAATGTTCTGATAGTTCATTTGTCTCTTGTTTGTTAGAAAGAAGTATTCTTACATTTCGTATTTTAGTAATCTGAATGTTTGACCATTATGGTCATTTTATGGTTTCGGAACTGACCTGGAACATCTGTAAAATTTTCCATATTGAAAAAAAAAACCTGATAATTCATATGTTCTTTGTTTAAAATGAAGTATTGTTACATATTGGAACCTGGAACATCTGTAAAATTTTCCATATTGAAAAAAAAACCTAAATTTTTGATCACTTTGATCATCTTATAATTCCGTAATTAACCCGGAACATCCGCAAAACTAGCAATATTGAAAAAAAAAATGATCAACTTTGGTAAGCTAGATCTCAGTTATTTATGAACCTTTTTGAATGAAATTTTCACAGAACATCAAACATATCGTTATTCCAACATGCAATTTTGAATAAGTTTTACAATCACGAGTTTGAAAGTAATAGCAATTTTCCTAAAGACGAAAATTCAAAACTGTTACACAATAACTGCATAAAGCAAACTTGTCCATTTGTCAAAATGTTAATTCAAATGGAGCTCACTGTAGAAAAATTATTGACCATTTCTTCCGCAGAAATTTTTACTTTTCTTGAGCGGAACAGCATACGATTTCCATAGCTTTGCGTGAATGCTCGACTGATAATCAGAAGTTCTCGCATATTCAAGAAGTGAACGCATGTCATCATGATCCAGAACGGTGATATTTCAAAAATCTATATTCCTTCGGCGATGTCAAGAAGATGTTCTAAATTTTATACACAAAAAAAAATGTCTCCCTTGAATTGTTGAGACCTGCTGTTAAAAATTGGACACGCAGTTTCAAGTATCATTTTTCGAAGCATGGATGCTCGAAGCGGTTTTTCAGAAAGGAAACTAAATGACTTGAAACACCATTCTCGGTATGATATAATTCTTCAAATTATAATAACATTTAACAACTTCTTTATCTAAAGAATGTAGCATTATAGAACTTTTTTTCTTTGAAGTTGAATAATGCAGGATTTCAGGCATTCCACAACGCTCATCTCGAATCCAACCCTACTATGCACAACGATGATATTAGAATGAACAGCTCTCCTTTGACGCCTCTAAGCAACAAAACTACGCCTACGATACGAAAGCGTCTCATGTTTGAAAGCCTATCCGAATCAACAAAAAACAAGCAGAGCCAAAAGCTTGCACGAGAAACTCTCCTTGAAAAACTTTTGCGGTCAACAGAAAAAGTAGCACGTCGCCTGAAAAATCCTAGGCTGACAAAATGGGGAACCTGACAAAATCGGGTCATATTATTTTGTACCTGTTTTTCAAATTTTGACGTGTTACATGGTTATATGTACTTTTAAGAAGGCGATGGACATGGGCGTAGCTAGTTTTTTTTTATCCGGGGCTCCCCCCTCCCTTATATTGGTAATATCGATTTTTAACACTTAATAAAAAGCATTGCCATTGCCCCCTCTGGCTACGCCCATGCGTGCATGGCATTAAAAATCATTATCCATTTTAATGTAAACGTGGTAAAACATAACGATAACAATTTTTAACAAAAATATAAAAATTTAAAACCACCGGAAAAAGACAGGAAAAGTTGGGAATTTGAATTGTTTACTAGAAAAATCAATTGAAGTAAAAAAAATCATAGCTTCAAATTTACTAATCAACAGAATTTGTTTGCAAAAAAATCTAGACATATTGATGTATACTTTATATAATAAAATGTAACCAATTCACAATGGTCGGAAAAAAACGAAGTTTGGCCAAAACTAGTTTTATCGCCTTAATCGATGAAATATGTAATCTGAATATGTTATTTGGCATTTTTATTGTTTCAGAAAGGGTTATTCACACATTACGTAACTTATTTTTAAAAAGTTTTCTTATAAGAAATGCAATCAAATTTGGCTGAAATCACACATTTTGTTTGTATTTCAACGTGTTTGATCAAAATATGTATGGAGAGTGGTTAAATATATCTTTTATCAACTTTGTATGAAAAATATCGTCAAAATGTATGAAAATATTGAATTATTCAAATAGCTCTAACTTGCAAATCAGCAAATTTCTGCAAAAAATTTAAACGTTTTTTTTGTAAGATCTAAGGATGCATTTTAAAGTGCAATATTCGAAATGGCGGCGACATGACGCGACAAGAGTTGATTTTCATGTTCAAAATCATCAAAATTACTAAAGTGTAATATTGAACAGTATTAAAGCTTCAACAAAATATTTTTTCCATCCTTATGCTCGATAAAAGTGTTGAACCATAAGCTTTCAGATAGTGCGTAACTTTGGCAAAATATTGCATTCCTTACATATGAATTTTGTATTTTATTTTATTGATACATTTTTCAATTTTTTTGACTTCACTCAGTTTGACGTCATGAAAGTCAAAGAAATTCAAATTTTAGTTCAATTTCAATTAGGAATCATAATAATATAATACATGAGGTATATTTTAAAATTATAAAAACCATAAAAATCTCAAAAAAAGTGTTTTGGTAGTTTTGGCCGCTCCTTTATATGGAGCCCGACCATTGTGCAATTATTTGTACAGAGACCATGTATATTTATGGGAATTATTACAAAATCATTGTACAAATTGAAGTTTGACAAAGTAATCATCAACATAACATTTTTTAAGAAAATTTTGTTCGGCAGAAAATCCTCTGAAACTACTTTGAAACATATTAAACTCAGAATTTTGAATCAATTACATAAAGTATAGACAATGACATCAAATTTATTAAACATTTTCTATAGCGATTCTCATGTATGAAACACCTTTGCCTTTATGAGCTCCTCAAATCTTTTCTCAACTTATCGAACCAAGATTGACATGCAATTATATGCAAGTTGAAATCGTATTTCTCCAAGAATCATTCATTTCAAATGAAGAAAAAAAAAATCATAACATTAGAAATTTAAATTGACGCACAATTAAAACCAGAAAAAATAATTACAATACCAGGAAAAAGTCTGGAAACTAAAAATAGGGTTTCGATGGCCACCCTGTAATATTCATTTCATTTCCCCATGAAACATTAAGAAAAATACAAATTTATCCGCAAATACATCTCTTTAACAGCTATTTTTAAATTCTGAGTCAGTTCACATAATTTTAACTTTTTTAAGGTATTCGGCAATTCATCAAACAAGAATTTGGTCTGAAGGCCTCGTGCCATGGAATGCAATGATAGAACACCGCAAATCCAATAATACCGTCATTTTCAAGTCCAAACTGGGAAAAAGGACACCTGTCGTGTAGTATACCCATTCGTAACCTAATTGAAAATGATGCGAGAAGAATAATGGAACTTCCAATTATAAGATCAAGGCTAAATTACATTGCAAATTCCTTAAAACCCCCAATCGTAATTGACTGCTTAATGAGGATTGCTGGGGGTCTGGATTCAGCAACTGGATTTTCTCAGTACAACGAGGGCAGTATTCTTGTTAGTGACGATTCTCTCCTATCAGAAAATTTTATGTGTTTACAACTAATAACTAGTTCTAGGGAAGAAATTTACAACAATCCTAACCCGCAATCAGATTTTTTCTGCCGTCCAAGATCACTAAGCTGGACTAAAGAGACCGAGGCGATCACATTGGAAATGTTCACCAAATTTTATAAAGAGGTGAATGGAATAAAAACTAACCCCGTGATTATCACTGTGGATAATATTCGTCTTCAAATAAACTGCAGAAGCGGTATATTTTTTGATAGACGGCAAAGCTGCTAATGCTATCGTCGGCAATAAAATACCCACGCCTGCCCAGTGTGTATTTCAGGACCAGTTGGAGTTATATGTCCATCATATTTTCACTCCTGGTTGAACTCCACGGAATGGTTGATTTCGTAACGCTGCCAAAAAGAGGATTCCCAATAATCCAGCATTGAAACATCCGGAAGTGCAGTCAGAGCATAGAAGAATTTCAAACAAACTTGAAGATCGTTTCGAAGCGCATGTTAACCGACCAAAGCCAGGTGGATGTGGAAGCTCGAATAACGGAAATCTTGCTCGCCTTCTACTCTCCGATCCTACAGCGTTTTCTGATATTTTGGGAATAAATAGAAAATTGGTGGAAAATTTAAGAAAAATAAGCAGTTTGGCACTCTCATCGCAAAGGCTCGAACCCGAGAAAGTTAAAATTTTATACGAGGAGTTAGAAAAAAACATACTGACAGAATTCCCTTTTATAAAAAAGTTGCCACCTTGCTTGCATAAGTACAAACACTTATCGGAGTACATCACCAAATTGGTAAGTATACTGTTAGCTTAAATTGTATAAAATATTACCTGGTTTTTTATTCTAGCCTTACACTATGAATTTTGTTGATGAGCAGGCAGGTGAACGCATGCACAAACGGCATAATTTTTCGAGGCCTAACCTAGCCCGAAAAACAACTCCGGAAGATAACATGTACGATATAATGGTTGCAGCTTTGGCGTGGTCTGACATCAAAATATCGTACACTACGTTTAAAAAACGACGAAATTGCAACGCTAATGAAGACCATGATATTGATTGGCGCAATTTTATGAAGGTCATCAAATGGAAACAAGGAATCAGCACAAACGGATGAGGAAAGCTCTGATATAGAAAGCTCTGAAGAATTGTCTAGCGAAGAGAGTTCAATGTCTGATAACGAATGACGATCGTCATTTTTGTTTTTTTTTTGCAATGTTTGTTAAAATGGTTGATTTTTCTTCGTTAGCATTTCATTTTTATATTTTTTTTGTACTTTTGTTAATTAACGTTTATTGTTTAATTGTTCATACTTGATTAATGCTATATAGCATAAGAAATATATAGGCATATAGGCATAAGAAATGTGACTAGAATTCTTAAAAATAACAATAAGAGATAAGAGATAAATATTTTGTTTCCATTCTCACATTTCATAATTTTTTTTATATGTAGCATTTACATAATAATATGAGTACCAATCGGAATTTTTGGAACAATCAGTTTACGAATTGGTAATTCAGATTTTTTTATCATAAATATGTCTCAAGAGGGGCATCATATAAGAGATTGAAGGAATACCATTGAAAGTTTTTAAATAACTACCTTTTACAGGACGGAGAAGAAGATCAACATATGATTTACTATAGAATTGAAGATGCTTGTTTTGCGAAATAAAATCTTTAACTTTGTTTAACTTTGACGTTTAAGAGAAAACTAATTAGATCTTATACCAAAGATCTCGACTATCCACAACATCGTCGAATACTAGTTGGGACGATGTACAGAAAAACCATTTACGATTTCATTACTAAATACGAATTGTAAGAGTACTTTCTTATCAGAACATATTTTTTTAATTTTGTACAATTTTACGGATGTTTCGCGTTTGTTCCGGAACCATAAAATGGTCATTAATGGTCAAACATTCAGATTACTAAATACGAATTGTACTTCTTGTAATACTACTTCTTTCTAACCAACAAGAGACAAAGGAACTATAAGAACATTTTTTTTTTCAATATTGCCAATTTTTACGGATGTTTCGGGTTAGTTCCGGAACCATTGAAATGGTTATAATGGTCAAACATACATATTACTAAATACAAATTGTAAGAGTACTTCTTTCTAACAAACAAGAAACAAAGGAACTATCAGAACATTTTTTTTTTTTTTAATATTTACAATTTTACGGATGTTCCGGGTTTGTTCCGGAACCGTAAAATGGCCATAATGGTCAAACATTTAGATTACTAAATCAGACTTGTAAGAATACTTCTCTCTTATCAACAAACATAAAGAAAACTATCAGAACATTTGTTATCTTTTCAATATTTCAAATTTTACGGATGTTCCGGTTTAGTTCCGGAACCATAAAATGGCCGTAATGGTCAAACATTCAGATTACATAAATACGAATTGTATTCTTATCAACAAGAGACAAAGGAATCATAAGAACATTTTTTTTTTTCAATATTACCAATTTTACGGATGTTCCGGGTTAGTTCCGGAACCATAAATGATTATAATGGTCAAACATTCAGATTACTAAATACGAATTTGTAAGAATACTTCTTTCTAACAAACAAGAGAAAAAAGGAAACTATCAGAACATTTTTTTTTTTTTCATGTTGCCAATTTTACGGATGTTCCGGGTTAGTTCCGGAACCATAAAATGGCCGTAATGGTCAAACATTCAGATTACTAAATACGAAATTGTAAGAGTACTTCTTTCTTATCAACAAGAGACAAAGGAATCATAAGAACTTTTTTTTTTTCCAATATTTCCAATTTTACGGATGTTCCGGGTTAGTTCCGGAACCATAAAATGGTTATAATGGTCAAACATTCAGATTACTAAATACGAATTGCTAACAAAACTTCTTTCTAATCAACAAGATACAAAGGAACTATCAGAACATATTTTTTTATTATTTACAAATTTTATGGATGTTCCGGGTTTGTTCCGGAACCGTAAAAATGGCCATAATGGTCAAACATTCAGCTAAATCCGACTTGTAAGAATACTTCTCTCTTATCAACAAGACATAAAGGAACTATCAGAACATTTTTCAATATTTCCAATTTTACGGATGTTCCGGGTTAGTTCCGGAACCATAAAATGGCCCGTAATGGTCAATAATTCATATCATTAAATCCGCATGCCAAGATATTTGTCGTGTGCTGCTCCGCAGCAAAACGAAAATCATGACAGTTTATATCAGTTCCAATAATTCTACTTGCCGTAAGGAACTCAGGATGGTTCCAGGACTCTAGGTGGCCAGGCGAGTCTCCGGTCAATGGGACCGCCACCAATCGATTCAGCAGCCTTTTTCCGATCTAGAATGGTCAAAATCATTTCCTGAAACCATTACCCAGCTGAGATATTGCATTTAGTCGCGTTTTGGAGCCCGATTTTCTCACTGTGCGGTGTCATGATTATTTATTTTGTTTCTATAGTTCGAACGTAAGGAGGGATCAATCTCCATAGGGGAAACTTTTTGTCTATCCGATTGTGGTTTCGTAAATTTCGGAGAAGAATTGGGTTGGTATTTTGTTTTCAGTTTTTGTTATTATTTTTAAAATTTCCAAATGTTTTCTGTGTGTTTGGAACCTGGGTATGCTTTTTTGTTTGCTCCGCGTTTTGAAACTTACAAAGAAACGCGTATGCGCTTTCTAAATCAGCTGGTTTAGACGCTTGCGCGTATCCAAAATATGGCTTATTAAGACCATTGATGAAGGCCGCAAGGCATTCTTGATCGAGAAACTCATTTATAGCCACCAATGATCTCGGTAACTTTGTTTCTCCTTCGCAAGAGATTTCATACTTTGTATAATTTCTTTTGTCTTTTTATAATACGAATGGATAGAATCATCCATTTTAAGTGTCCACAATTGCGTTTGATATGTGGACATATCATTCCTATCGCCATACATGGTTCGAAGTACATCAGCTACCTCGGCGAAGGTTGTAGGATTGCCATTAACACATATTGTGTCGCGTGCTTTCCCTTCGATTTTGTTTATAATTGTTTGTTCGTAGATGCTAAATGCATCCTGGGTAACTCTTGCTCTGAAGAGTTCTAATGTGCGTTCGGCTGTCGTCAACCATGCACTCAATTGTTTTTTATTCCCATCAAAAGTGGGGATGGTTTTAATCGGATCAGGGATCCTAAATATGTCTGTTTGCGCCACTTCGCGTACTGCAGGGGCAGCATTTTGATCTCTCAGGAAATTGTTTTCCAATTGGAGAGAGTTTAGTCGTTGCTCTAGGGCAACCATATTATCGTACAATTGTTGGAGGTTAATTTGCTCCATATTTGCGAATTTTCGAGCTTTCACTTTAATAAAAGGTCGAACAACTGTTTTTGGCCCCGATAAGAGGTTGAAAATTAGGCATGCAATAATTTAAAAGAAATTAAAATTCACACTAACCTTTTTAGATTCTCCCGCTCTCAAGTGGATGAATCCAGCCGTTGAAAATGATGCTTCTGGCAAAGAACGTCGCAAACCGCCTAAGGTTGAGGGGTGGTGTGGTCTTCTCGATGAATTCCGTTCCGGGCGTCCTCAGCTACAGGGTCGAGCTCCAAAAAACACTTCACGCACTAAGCACTGATGGAACGCAATAACGTTTTCACAAGTTCCTAGTTGCACTGTCTTTTGGTCCAGATAACACTTTCTCTTCAACGTAGAGTGGGCCTTTTCGACTGCGCCACTTATGGAAGGGTGTTCATCACTTTCTAAAAAAAAAGGAACTAACTTCCATAATCACCTTTATTCACATATAATATTTTTAAATTACAAGTCAAACACACTTATAAGAGAACCTCACTGTCCTAGCTCTAAACTAACACTGCCTGATCTTCCCTAACTAGTAAACTAGTAACCTACCTAGCCCTACGGTCAGCTGGGAACCATCGATGACGGCGAGATGTTTCCCATGCGATCGTCACGTTTGTGATGCTGAGGTCAGCTGGGAATCGCTGGCGCGCGATATCTCCCATCCAATTGTCACGTACAGGATCGGATGTCCGTTGTTGTTGTTTTGCCTGGCGCTAACTCTGGCGTGGGAACTATACTGTGGAAGAACTTGTACAATGATGTTTGGCAGGTTGGGACATAACTCAACATCTTTAACAACATTTTTGTGAGTAATACCAGCAGGGGCCTTCCTTAGCCGAGTGATTAGAGTCCGCGGGTACAAAGCAAAGTCATGCTGAAGGTGTCTGGGTTCGATTCCCGGTCGGTCCAGGATCTTTTCGTGATGGAAATTTTCTTATCTTCCCTGGGAATAGAGTATCATCGTACTTGCCATATAATATACGAATGTAAAAATGGCAACTTTGGCAGTGAAAGCTCTCAAGTAATAACTATGGAAGTGCCCATTGAACACTAAGCTGATAAGCAGGTTTTGTCCCAGTGAGGACGTAATGCCAAGAAGAAGAAGACTAGCATGGGCTGCTTATATCAATAGTATGCCATTTAAAAGACTCTGCAGTTCAGAAGCAAATAGTAAGTATAGGTTTTCAGCTCCAGTTGTCCAACTTCATACAGATTATAGCAGATATTGAATGCTGGTTGTAGAACAACAAAATGGATTATCGCGTCAACATGGTATTGACAAATTATCAAAGCAAGGTGACATTCAAATATTACGTCCATTGTTTTTAAGTCTATCTAAATCTTTTCTATGCTCACTATCACGCTTCTAACCAAGCCCTTAGTGCATGCACTGTCACACTTTCGTACACCTCCACCCCAACAAACATTTTTGCTGGATAAGAGTTGAACAAATCACTCTCAAGCGTACTTCAGCTGAGCAAACTGTTATTCAGCTACTAATGTTACTTGTGACTCCCTTTAAATGATTGACGTAATTTTTGAACGTTCCCCAAAAATTATACTGTTTCTTTAACTTTATTATAGGAGATTTAAAACATTAAATGTGATTCCCAATCTTTTTCAAATGCGGACGTATAAAAAATAAAAGGTTTCAAACCAAAGCTATGAGTTTCTGTTACATAGTTTTTGTACGGTACATCATTTTAATGATTCGTATGTAATCACTCATTTATGTTATAATACAATATTATGCACTTTTGTGGTCATTAGAACCAGATCCAGCCACTAAACTAGATCAAAATACTGAAAATGAAAATTGGTAGTCCACAACGAACATCGACCGGGTAAGTGCCGGCACCAGCACAATTCTGCTGGTCCCACTTTGTCCCTCCAGAAATCTTTGCTGTGTGAATCAATTCTCATTTGGTCTTCACCATTTCAAAGAATGACTTTTTCACTCTCGATTCGTATCCGTGCATACCGAACAAAAACGAATAGTTGAAAAGTTGCGATAGATAAAACTTTTTCAATTCTTACGGTGTTTGTTTACATTTTGTTTTCCCCGAGCTGGTGTTTTCTAAACACGGTGTAAACAAAAGATTATGTTTTTAATTACAAGTATCAATGATGATTCATTAATCAAAATCAAAAAAGTTTAGTAAAACAATGATTTATTGGCTAAAAGAATCATTCAATGTCATGGGTGCCGAACAGCACAATTGTGCTGGTTCGTCCCGAAAGGGATGTGTAAAGAACGATTTTAAAAGAATAATCAATTCCACAATGCTTGTTATTTTAATGAACAATGACAATATTTAGGAGGCATTTTCCCAAAGAATAGTGATATTTTGAAGGTACAAAAGTTCAACAGATTATTAAATTTCCAACATTTAGTAACAATTTAGGCTCGGTTTTATATATGTTGAAGCAAACGATTTTTGAACCAACCATTACAAAATACTTTTTCGATGAAAAGTTTCTAAAGCAATTCGACCAAATACCCCTTGACCAAATGTACTTTCGACTAAATGTACTTTCGACCAAATGTCATTCGACCAAACGTCATTCGACATTTAATGTCCTAAAGCCAAAATAAATAAAATAGCTTTTATTTTATTCCGTGATTAGTATCATTTCAAACATTGGCATTCTTTTCTTACATCTATAGGTTCTGTGTTACACAATACACCATCATCCTACTTTGGTAAAACAAAATTAAGCTTTCATTAACATTTTGTTAGCAACTATTACATTTAATTTGCCGTTACAGTTCGGGATTTTTATAGGTTAAAACCTTATCACTTACAAAATGGTAGAGTGTCTTGTATAAAATATAGAAATAATAATAATAACCTAATCACGAACAGATACCACAAGACTTGAAGGGCGATTCACGTGATCCGAGTCAAACGTCAACAAAAACAAACATTTCTCTACAGCATCTTCTCAGTTTTATAAGGCCTAAGCTCCTCTCGGAGAGTGAGCGTAGTTTCAGAAGTAACTCACTGCCACTAGAGGCGACTTCTATGGCTAGGCCAGCGACAAACCCGCGCGGAAGCACGTTTTACAACCAAAACAAAATAACGCAAAAAAACGGCGGTTTACCTGTTCGTTTGCTGCTTCGAAAGGTTCGTTTCTCTCTCTGTTGTCTCAACTCGCTAGATTTGAGTAGTTCTTTCAATTGTGAGGTGTCGATGACTGCGATTTTATCGATATAAAAGAAAGATTATTTTTTTATGACCATAAATGGCATAAATTTGTTGTAATTTTGAATTAAGCTAATTTATGGATTGAAACCATGTCTATGTCTGAGTACTTTTCATTTAAAATATATTGTTGCATTTTAATTTATTTAATCAAAAACTTTAAAACTCAAAACTCAAAGAGTAAACTGAGAAACACTGATCTTACTTTACTTTTTTGAGTTTTGGAACTTTGCGTTGAATTTTATTTTTTCAATATTATGTATGTTTTTGATACCGTCATTTAAGAACAATGTTTCTAAATTTTAATTTCAAACAACTTTTTAATTGTGTCACTTAATCTTGAAGGATTTCCATTTACACTACATATTTTTTTAATTAGAAGAATAATAAAAAAAAAACCTATATTGTACTCTGTAAGCAAAATCCACGGTAATCCATCTGGTTTAATTTTTGACGTAGATTCAGAATATGTTAATACCTGAATACTCCTAAACAACCCAACGACTCCGATACCGCAATTTCCTGTGTAAAGCTTGTGAATTCACTCGCTCACCTCAAGACAGCCAGAGCGCGATCCCTTTCATTCGGCGCTGACTGGTGGACTCAATCTTCGAGTAACCTTTTCCCGCGGTAAGACGTGTATCGATCGGTTGCCGGACCGTCTTCGTGCACCAATTGGAGTCCTAAGGAGGTTGTGACTGGGCCCTTGCCCACTCTACATAGTGTCGAGCAGCGCAGCGACCCAAGTGGATAGAAAGACGAAAAGGAAGCAGAAGAAAACGATCTTTCATCTTTGGTCGGTGACCAATGAGTTGGTTGGTTCGGAGATGAAGAAAAGGTGAAAATAGTGTTGGTGGCTTTCTTCACTGGCGAGATGCCTTTCTAGTTTTTATTTTATGTGTCATGCAGTGTGTCGCCAGGAATTTGTTTGGAAATTTGGCCTAATTTCACTTAGGACATTTGCATCCAAATCGTTAAAACTTTCGAGTTTTCATAATAATAATGCATAATATATATTGTATTAGTAAACCTTCGAGTTTTTCATTATTCATGGTGTGACGGGAAAAATAGCAAATCAACGTTGAGGTCAGTGTATGCAATAAGCAACCGCAAAAGGCGGAGAGCAGAAAGAAGATTGTGCAACGTAATCGGGCTTCGTAGTGTCCAAGATTGATACTAGTGTTTGTAAGTTGTTTGTAGCTTGAAAAGGTCCAACTGGGTGGATGAAAATGTTCACGCTGGGGGTTTGAAGTGACTCCTAGGGGTAAGGATGATTATTTCATAATTGAAGAAACCGTGAAATCATCCGCAAATCGAATGCGTCATCACTATTTGAAGTGCTAGGTGTTCTCAAGGAATCCAACTGAAATTAACAAATTCAAACAAGTGTATTGATTTTCGTCTACAAACCGACATGGTGAAGATGAAGGAGGTCCTCCAGAGGAGGAGGATGCTGATTCAACGACTGGTTTTTGCCAGTGCAATCGCTTTGCTGATCTTAGTCCAACCGGTTAAATGTCAAATCATCAACCCGAACGCCACACTTCATACCCGGATCTGGAGACATGTCTCGCTTCAGTCTACCGGAAAACACTCCGGTTGGCAGTGTTGTCTATCAGCTGAGAGGTAAGTTGAAATCATAGCCCCAAGAAACATGAAAAATCACTTTTATTTTCACGCAATACTCCGACCAATTGGCGCAGACTGATCCAGAACGCATCTCTCACCTGCCTTACGCAGTATCGTACCGGTTCGCTTGTTCCTCATCATGCAGTGCTACTTGCTAGTTAACAAGACAACCAACTCTGTACTCTTACAGTTCGTTTTCTTTCCGTCGAAGCTCCGGTTTTTCAACTTTTGCTTCCCACATCGGCTTATAGCAGCGGGCCGTCTGCTCGAAGGTGTTATTTTTTTATTTCTTCACCGGCTGCATTACTTCTATACCAACTTGTGATTGCGCTCACATGGTCGGCTGAGTATCGACCTTCAGAAGAGAATATCGTGTATCTTGAGCGATCCTATGCATAGCAAAGCAACTCCGCCAAGGAACAAAGAAGTTCTTCGAGTAGTCTCTTGCATCAGGTGTGGTTGCCATCGTAATCAAAATTAGCTGTGTTGGGGAACTTTGCTTCAGAATGACTCGCTTTTCATTGGTGGAAAAAAACTTTTTGGAAAAAAAATTGTAATGTAGTTATCAACAATATTTATGCAAAGTTGGATTCGTTTTATCGGCAAGATTTTGATTCATATGTTCACATACAGAGCCATTTCAGTACACCATACTAGTATATCTTATGTTACCTTCTTCTTTCTGACAATACGTCCTAACTGAGACAGATACTGCTTTTTAGCTTCCACAGTTATTAATCGAGAGCTTTTCAAAAATTTCAAAATTTCATTGAGCAGAGTTGTTCATGAGCGATGTGTTCACAAACTTTCCAAAGCAATTGCCCCAGAATTTTCATTAGAGATACCTTGAAGAATTCAACACGGTCTTTCTCTAAAGATACCCTCAAATAGTTCTTCCCTATGGTACCGTAGTTTCGGGTGAAATTATCATTTTTCACGGTTTTTCTAGTCTGTTTTCTATAATGTTAACAATGCCAAACAACTAAATGCAGGAAAACAAGTACGAACGTGTGTTTTAGTCTCATACCCAAATTCTCTTTTAGCGATAATTGTTAGTTTTCAAAACAACTCTACATAATAAATTTGAGCTCCATGAATTCGAATATGCTTGCTAAATTCTTAACAATACAATATTTATGGAAATAATTAATAGTACCGTAATCCGGGGTAACATTGATCAGCGGAGAAACATTGATCGGGATCACTCATCTCGTTAAAAGTTCAAATAAAGATTTATTGATGAAACATTTTCGTATCATGAATGGTGCCTCCCTTTCGTATATTCATAAGCTAATGAAAATTAAGGTTTTTGCCAAAATTGCGTTTGGTTCATGCGAAAATTTGTCAACTTTTTGAAACAATGATTTCTATCATTTTCACTGACACTACCGAAAATTCATGTCTCACATGAGTTCTGCAGACGATATGATCAAGAAAAATGCGTGAGTTACTAAATATGGCATCGCCGAAAACGATTCCGTTGTCAAATCTTTTATAAGTTTATTCAATTAGGCAACATTAACTAAGTACTATTAAGAATGTAGAATTTCCTCAGGAAATTGCCTACTTTTAGGCGTATTCCGCGGTTCAAGGTGTTTATAATTTTGAAATAAAGTAAGAGGCATGCAAATTGATTGAGAAGATTATTAGATTATTAAGTCTTGTAAATTTTGTTTTTCTATTTTTATATTTTTTTAATATTTCAATATATATCTTCTAAAATTCTGGGGGGCCTAGATGACTCTAGGAGGGGCCTGCACAAAATAATTTAAAATCATCAATAGAAATCCAAAAACTAGAAAAAAATCTCCCCTGTGATGAATTTACCCCTGGATTACGGTATAACGGTCATTCAAATCTGGACGAAATGTGCATGTAAAAATGACAATTTTCAAATCAAGTGTGTCCTTCAAATAGCAAATATTATTGTAGCAATATTTTATCATGTTAGTATGCCTGGCTCACGTACTGCTTGAAAAAAGTAGCTAGTACGTTTTTATTCTATTGCAGGCATATCAAACATACAGAGTAGCAAAAAACTGTCTGTAAGTATATACACGCACTACGTATTACTCAGTTTTTGTATATTTTTTGTCACATAGCAGAGCGCTCAGCAACCAAATTGAAGTCCAGGTTTAGATGTAGAGCAACAATAATGATGATGTGGTTCATACAAAGCCACTACCGAGGCCCAATTATTTTACAAAACATCATGTTTAAGATCTAATTCAAACCCAAAGTAAACTGACGCATTCAAACAGTTTACCGGCCGTTCACCATTTGTAAGTTGCTCTACCGCATAGCTCCCGCTCGCAATTCAGGTGCTAATAATGGCAAAACGAAATGTTTCATGCTAAACGAAGCGTACTTATTCACCTGCGCCTACCAGCACCCATCGTATAAGAGGATGAAGGCTTGGGAAACACGCGCCCTCGAAGGCCATCGAGATGTGGATCGTTGATATTTTGGGAGCCCATATGTTACTTGATTATCACCGTTGGTTGGGTTTACGTACAACCACGTTCAACTGTATTGTGGGGGCAAGTATCTGCAACGCAGCTGCTTGAATGATACAGTGACAGACATCCGTTTAATTTCGTTCATTTTATTTGTTTGAAGAAGCATTTTCTACGTTTGTGACGTGTGCAGTAATTTAAAAATCAAAAGTAATTGCTGAAATATTTGTAACTGATGTTGCATTTTTAAATTCAAACAATTATCAAAAGTTACTAAACTTAATGGTGAAACAAAACATTTAAGTGAAATTTGAAAGAATTACGATGTGTAGTTGAAACACATTTCTTAATTATCATTATCAAAATAAATGTATTGCAGTAAAAACATATTCTTTGATTTGATTAATTTTCCATTTTTCTTGACGTGCGGCTAAACTAATGTCTATCGCTGTACCTACCAAGAAAAATGCTTATTCTCCATGTGTGAACCATGAAAATCAAATAAAATCAAATCGAGTTTTTAACACATCATTATTGCAAGGTGCTTCTAGTGTGTCTTCAATACATAACCACGGATGTGTTGTTGTTTGAATCGTTTGAATATGTTGGTGGTTTGAAGATGATATTTGGTATAGGTTGTAAATAAGAGTGTACGATCTGTACTAATACTTTTTAGAAGCAATATCATAGCCACATAACCACTAAGTTCGTGATAATTAATGATTGCGTTGCAAAAAACAATCGAAACAATTTGCACTAGATGTTTAATAATGACAAAACTATTCCTTTCTTCTCAATCCTGTGCCACGACAAGCTACCCTATGCCATACTGTTCCACGATCAAACAACCAAGAGAAAATATCTCCCAAAACGAAAACCGGTATTGCAAGTAGGTATGCATAACGCGAAGCTCTCGTAACCAATGACTCACGACACTATTTCCCGTTCACTGGGAGGAACAATCTTTTCACGATCGCGATCTTGGAACTCTCTTTCTCCTGATCTCCGGGGTGCGCTGTGTTGTGCGAAAGTTTTGAAGGAGAGCTTTGTGACAATGGTAGTGTTTGTGGTAAATATATGCTTAGGATTTGTTTAGACTTCGCTGTAAGCTCAACATTAATTTCTTCTTTCTCAAGTATACCATATCATAGAAAGAAAGCCTGGTGATACCAAATCTACCCCAATCCTGTTTTCTATTAGCTACAATCAAAATAAATCATTTTTCAGGAATAAATTTAAATTTTCACTCAAATTTTATTTATTGGCATTAACCACAAGATAGCCCAAGAACAAAAATAAAATGTGTTATGGCTGAAAAACTAAAGATAAGAAAAACCAAAATCGAAAACTAATATATTTGCAAATAACAGTAAACCATTTTCTTAAATGTATTAAGATCAATAAAAGCAAGATTAAAGAGAAATGATATTAAGATCAAGGGGCCCATATAGCCGTAGCGATAAACGCGCAGCTATTCAGCATGACCAAGCTGAGGGTCGTGAGTTCGAATCCCACCGGTCGAGGATCTTTTCGGGTTGGAAATTTTCTTGACTTCCCAGGGCATAGTATCTTCGTACCTGCCACACGATATACACATGCAAAAATGGTCATTGTCATAGTAAGCTCTCAGTAAATAAGCTGAGAAGCAGGCTCTGCCCCAGTGGGGACGTAACGCCAAAAAGAAGAAGAAGAAGATATTAAGATCGAAAATATAAATTTGGGTGTTACCCTGAAATATGGTTTTATTACCTACCTAATTATTTTGGTTGGACCTTTCTCATTGAACCCTCAAAGTGATATTTCAATGTTTGGCTAATTTTGGCACACATTTGTATAAATAATTAAAATTGGGTAAATTTTGTCCATGAGGCTCGTTACTTATTCTGAAGTCGAAATTCCCACAACTGTGCCAAGGTTTTTGTTATGTAATTGAAACTGTGCAGATAATTAGAATGGGGCTTATGTTCTTTCGTTGTATTATGATAAGGACGTCTTATATGAAAGATTTGGTGAGATTTAGTTCTTGGCAACAAAGTCGAAATTTTCAGCAGCCAAAAACAGAACCGCGCCAAAATTGGAAACCGTTTTTTTTTTCGAAATAGCATTAGGATGTTTTACATCATCATTATAGATCCAATTAATGACCAGACCAGAACGATTAGCTCCGAAGCAGATTTCTGTAGGGTAGGACTATGCTGTTAATCCAAAGGCCCGTCATGTTAATTGCGAAAGATTTTTCACATACTTTTTATCGCTAAAATGTCTTCAAAAATGTTTTATAAGTGTTATGTATACTATTTGTATGCATGGGCCATGTCAACTCAACAATCGCATAGGTGACATAAATTCAAGAAATGGACAATTCCTCAAGGTAGAGTATGAATATGTATGGAAATACGGTACAATTTTTTGGAAACGTATGCACAACATCAAAAAATGTTCAGGGTGTTACCGAACTGAATTAAAAATCAGTTTATTTTTTGAAAACAAGCGGTATTCGTTAAGAACCCACAGAAACCCTCTAGGACTCTGGAAGAGTTCGCTAGGAATCAACAGGATCTAGCTCAGAATTCCCATCATCTTACTTAATCTGCCCAAGAACTTGCTAGGAATTTAGAGGATATCGCTCACAATTTTAAGATTCCGCTGCGATATTGATGAAAATTATTCCATGAAAATTCTCAAACGTACATTAGAACTTGCTAAATTAACACTATCAATCTACAAATTCTAATGGAAACCTTTTTAATTCTTTAGATTTTGCCAAAAAAACTAAAAATACAATTAGAGATCCATAGTACTCCGCTACAAATTCACAGGACGTCATAGATATCTTAGGAGTTTACTAGAAATCGTCAGATTTTGCGCAGCATCCCCGATAACTAATTATACATTCTTAGGATCTCGCAAAAAAAACTAATTTCCGATAGGAATACCCAGATTCCGTTAAGTATCTTCAGGAATCCACTAAAAATTGTCCGAAACTCACTATAGAATATTGGATCTCGCAAGGAATCTCCAGAATCCTTGTATAAAACTCCGGTATACTTTAGTTTGAGTACCTGTGGTATGGAATATTGAGTCATTTCTTAAAAACGTCATACAGAGTCTCTACTGAAGAGGGAAATAATTAACGCAAATAGATCCTCATATGCACTCAAACAGCAGACAAAAAGCCAAAACACTCTAAATCTTCATGACAATGAAACGTCATATTAAAAAGCCGGTGGGTCATATTTTTCTCAAGCTACTGTCAATGTTTTAGATAATATGTTGACAGTTCTGATATATACTTGAATAACGAGATTCATTATGAGAAATTCCATAAAAAGTTAGGAGATACGACTTTCTGATTGATTTAATATTTATTTATTTGGTATTACATCAATTATCTTGATAAAACATCGCTAACAATATTTCGCCAATTTACTTGGCCGCTACTCTGCATCCTCGACTGCGACCCACGCTCTCCAGGTCCTGGTGCACCTGGTCAATACACCTAGCTTGCTACGCCCCACGCCTGCTTGTTCCGACCGACTTTACAGGGTTGTTGTCCGACATTCTTGCTACATGCCCTGCCCAGCGTATCCTTCCAGCTTTAGCTACCTTCACGATACTGGGTTCGCCGTAGAGTTGAGCGAGCTCGTGGTTCATCCTTCGCCGCCACACGCCGTTCTCCTGCACGCCGCCGAAGATCGTCCTTAGCACTCGGCGTTCGGTAACCCCAAGAGCTTGCAAGTCCTCCTCGAGCATAGTCCACGTCTCATGCCCGAAGAGGACTACCGGTATTATGAGCGTTGTGAATCTTTCTTAACCGCAGTTTCATCTGGAACCCATAGTAGGCACGACTTCCGCTAATGATGCGCTTTCGTATTTCTCGATTAACATTGTTGTCAGCCGTCAACAAGGATCCGAGGTAGACGAACTCGTCCACCACCTCGAAGGTATCGTGACACTGCTTCCTAGGCGGGCCCTGTCGCGCGTTCCGCTAACCAGCTTGTACTTTGTTTTCGACGCATTCTTCATTAGCCCGACTCTTGTTGCTTCGCATTTAAGGCGGGTGAACAAATCTGCCACCGTTCCAAATTTTTTCCCAATAATATCTATGTCGTCCGCGAAGCAAACAAATTGTCCGGATCTCGTGAAAATCGTGCCTCGACTGTTAAGTCCGGCTCTCCGCATAACACCTTCAAGCGCAATATTGAACAATAGGCACGAATGTCCATCGTCCTGTCGTAGTCCCCGCCAAGACCCGAACAAACTGGAGTGTTCACCCCAGATCTTCACGCAGTTTTTTACATCTTCCATCGTTGCTCTAATCAATATTGTGAGCTTCCCGCGAAAGCTATTCTCGTCCATGATCTTCCATAGCTCTACACGGTCAATACTGTCGTATGCCGCCATGAAATCTATGAACAAATGGTGCGTAGGGACCTAGTACGGCATTTCTGGCAGCGTCGTTAATGGCTGCTTTGACTGTTCTCCAGCAGTCCATCCGGCGACATTCGGTTGTTTCAGTCGCGCTAGATTGTACCGAGGCGGGCGTCAGTACCGTACATCGTTGATGACGGATAGCCTTGGGCGCAGTTTCACCATCACCAGGTAGTGGTCGGAGTCAATGTTAGCGCCACGATAAGTTCTGACATCGGTTATGTCAGAGAAGTGCCGTCCATCGATCAAAACGTGGTCGATTTGTGATTCTTTCTGCTGCGGTGATCTCCAGGTGTACCGATACGGGAGGCTGTGCTGGAAGTTGGTGCTGCGGAAAAGCGTCTTTATCCTCATCAGTGCTTCCGGAGTGAGGGCTGTGCACGTTTATTATGTCTTTGAGCCTCAACTTGCACATTCTTTCATTGATCGGCCACCACCCGATCACGCGCCTCTGCATATCACCCATCACTATAAAAGCTGTTCCCAGCTCATGAGTGTTGCCGCAGCTCTGGTAGATGGTATGGTTACCTCTAAACGTTCGCACCATTGATCCCCTACAACACACTTCCTGCAACCCTACGATGCTGAATCCGCGGTCCTTCAGCACGTCGGTGAGTATGCGTGTGTTCCCGATGAAGTCGAGAGATTTACAGTTCTACGTACCGAGCTTCCAATCGCTAGTCCCTTTCCGTCGCTGTGGTCTTCGCCGATTGTCCCGGTTCGCATTCTCTCGTTGATTATTCGTTGCTTGATTTTTTTACGGCTGGCTTGCAGGACCTGACACCAACCCCCTAGATTTCCGGACGACCATTCCCCCTAAATGTTCGGAGAACCATAGTGCGCAGTTTAGCTTAGAGTCCTTCTCTGGCACTCGGACGATGATCAGCCGCCCCTGCCATGGGGAACAGACGCTGTTGTGAGCCACTCCTAACATGGAGTACAGAACACCACAGCCATTTACCATTTCCGACATCTGGTCCGTCGTCGAGCGGCTGTTCACGATACTGGCCTGATAAATTCACACGAACTCATTTGCTATTGGTGATAGACGACGGAAGATGATCTGGGATAATACTTTGTAGGCAGCATTCAGAGTAGTGATCGCTCGATAGTTCTCACATTCTAGCTTGTCACCCTTTTTGTAGATAGGGCATATGACTCCTTGCTTCCACTCCTCCGGTAGCTGTTCTGTCTCCCAGATTCTGACTATAAGCCGATGCAGACAAGCGACAGAACTTCTCCGGGCCCATCTTAATGAGTTCCGCTTCGATACCATCTTTCTCAGCTGCCTTGTTATTCTTGAGCTGTTGAACGGCATCCTAAACATCCCTCAAAGTGAGAGCTGGTTGGTTGCTATTGTCCGAAATTCTGACGTAGTCATTTCTTCCACTGCCTTAAACATGGACCTGTGCTCTCTGCACCATTCAAGTGTTCGTCGTAGTGCTGCTTCCACCTTTCGATCACGTCGCGTCCATCCGACAAAATGTGCCAATCTTTATTCCTGCACATTTCGGCTCGCGGCACGAAGCCTCTGTGGGATGCGTTGAGTTTTTGATAGAACTTTCGCGTTTCTTTGGTGCGGTGCTCCATTTCTTCGCATTCCGTCCCATTCAGGCGGCGCTTCCTCATGGAACAGACGGGTCTGATGCTTCCGCTTCTGTCTATAACATTCCACGTTCTGTCGAGTACCTTGCTGCAGTATTACTGCCCGCGCTGCGTTCTTCTCCTCCAGAATCATTCTACATTCCTCGTCGAAGCAATCGTTCCGTCGACTCCGTTCAACGTACCCAACAATGTTCTCGCCTGCGACGTTTTTTTTCTACAAAACATACACATATTTTCATGTTTTTATATTTTTGGAATATTTCAAATGATATCTTATTAGACAATTTAGTTAAAATCAAATACTTTAGCAATGACTACTTTCACAGTAAAAAATAATTCTTATCTGGCCATCACAGACCATTGCTTTGCTTTGATGAGACATACCTGTTAAACAATATTTTAATAAACATTTTAGAAGTTATGAGATAATACACATTGTATTTAAGATGTTTAATATAAATTTTCGTTTAAAAATTATTTAAATTTTTTTAAGGTACCTACACGTTAATGCTTCCAGACAATGGACGAACATGCAACGGCCCAGTGGTACAATCGGGAAATATTCTTCACGAAAAGTTTGTCGGACTGAAGCGGGAATCGAATACGATGCTATCAAATGCATGACAACGCTAACCGCACACCCACGGAGCCCACTGCTAGAAAACACTTGACAAACTCGTAAAATTCGAAAAAAAAAACAAATGTTTTTCACTCCTCATAAGACAACATGACGAAGTTATAACTTTCCAGTATGAGCATGAGCATAGATCATCGTACAATTTGTAGTTGCTGCTACGTGATTGACCAGAGCAATCGAAGTTACCCAGAGATTCAATGAATGAGCACAAGTCAAGTAATCAACATTACAAATTAGGCGCCGGCCATATCCTTACGGTCATCACGGATGGGAAGGATTGTTAGTTGGACAACCATTGTTACCATAGATATCTATCTATGGTTGGTGATGCGACCCATGTTAAATTCACGCCTAAGTTGATTCACGATATTACTGGATAAACGCATTGTGTGACGAATAAGTGTTCATCGCTCACTACCGCAGGAGCTAGTGCAAGGTCAAAAGATCGAAAATAACTCGTCACGAAATTATAGCTTTTCAGACAGTTTTAATAGAAGTATTAATCAATATTTCAAATTCTCTCAAGCCCAATCCTTATGCAGTCAACATATTTTATTGATTCATTGATGTTTTCACAAATATATAAGCAATAAAGACTTGTTTCTGAAAATTTGGGCATCAACCATTGCTAAAACTAGATTTTTTATTTTTAAACAAAAACAAATATTCAAATAAATGACATTCAGTTCCACACTCATATCGGCACTGGTTTATATTTTGCATATTTTTATTGAATGTACATTGTGACCTATCTTAAATACTTTCAAATAATATAATATGAAGTGTTAATTATGGAAAAACATTATTCAAACCATTTATTGTATAGTCAAACTGGGTTCAAATCTTCTTGAAGGTTCCATCCTTCAACATCACAGTATCGTAAATTCGAGAATATTTATTTTCATAATCAGCGTCACTACTATGTTCTGAAAAAACAATGTTAAGTCTGCTCAGTGCATTGAAGACCAGAAATATTCAAATACGTATTCAGTCAGAGTAAACCATGCCAAATATAAGAATACTGGCCAAAGCGTATTCGCCCAATAACCGGGTTCTAAGATATTCCATGCATACACCATTTAACACCAAAAGCTTCCATCGGGCTTGGAATCGACAAAAAAATGCAATAATCAAGCTATCAATCGCTATTTGACACTTGGTCCATTCTGTTTGCACAAAAATTGATGTAGATAATTTCTGATCAACTATCCAAGTATGGTAAATGTCCAGGAATGAAAAACCAAAATTCATCGGTTAATGTGAAACTTTTCAAGCTCCATGGATGAAAGGCGGCATCCACAAATTACGTAACGCTCCAAGGGGAGGGGGAGTAGGCTCAAGCGTTACGGCTCATACAAAAATTTGAAATTTTTTATACAAAAAGCGTTACGGAGGAGGGGGAGTGGGTCAAAAATTTCAAATTTTAGCGTTACGTAATGAATGGATGCCGCCAAAGAGAAAAAGAATCATTATGATGCCGTAAAATCTGGAAAATCACTCAAATTGTTGTGTATTTTCTATCATACCTCAGCGCGCTGATTGTTTCCATTATTGTGATTAACCTTTACAGTATTGGGTGCCGACATGGAATTTTAGAAATGCTTTATCATCGCCATCTTTCCATCGATTTTGATGAGATGCTCAGGAAAAATGAGTTATATTTCCGGTGCATGGATTACAGATTGTGAATTCGGTGACGGTTTCAGACTTAGGCACAAATTTGTTGTATCTAGGGTATTTCTAAATTAAAATGATCTATTTGACAGAATGTATCATCTCGCCCAAGTAATCTTGTTTGACCCGAAATCATATTTGGCGAAGAAATTGCAAAACTTCGGTTCAAATAAGATCACTTGGGAGAATTAGGGGTATATGAGATGAAGCGCGAAAAATCTAATAAGTAACGCGACTTTCATATGAATCCCCGAAAATATGCCAACGATCGATAGAACTGTAACATACGCCAAACAATATATTTAACAGATCGAGGCGACAATTTTTTGCCTGTCTAGTGTTAGTAGTGACCAACACCAGAAGAGGTTCCAAAATAAGCAATCTGTGTAGCCCTATCGGAGTGTCAGAATATGGTGAGAACCACTGTATAATTCATGATACGATATTTCATCACAGCATAAAACAAATGAAATGTCAAAAGGTATCAGTGCATGATATTCTGAAAGTGGCCCCTTAGGTTCCCTACCGCACCTGACATCCGGTGACTATGCTTTCTAAATGACCACAATAGTTCCCAGACTAAACCAGGTGATATATTCTACCAAGTCTATCAAGATGAAGTTTTCTTAACTTATATAAAAACATTTGTGATTTTAATCCATCGAACAATGGCGAAGATAAAAAAATATTGAAAATTTGATGTCGGCACCCAGTACAGTAAAGGTTAAAAGCACTTAGTCCACTCCGACTTTTATCGATTTTTATTGATCATCCAAAGTAAATTTGTTACATATCTCTCGCAGTTTACAACATTTATCAAATCTGGTCAAAGTGGTATGGAGCTAAGATAATTTTGCATCTAATGACAGAATAATTTGTTTTCTCGTTTTTTCCTTGATCCCACATAAATAAAGTTAAAAGAAACCTGGATCCCCTCAGACTTAACGCCGACAAAAATATGCTCCGAAAACTTTCGGTCTTTTTCTTAATTATAAAGAGTCAAATATGTGTTCTCAGCATTCAGTTCTTTCGGCTCATGCTACAAATTGGCGTAAGTCTCGAAATCTCAACTCTGCTCTAACTTACTTAACAGCATGTCATACGAAAGTAATGCCTTTCAATATTCCATCGGACCCCACAAAAAGTCACCATCGCTGCTTTTATTTGTTATCGAAAAGGTCTCACAATTGGCTTGGTCAACCAAACATGATTGTGTTTCTCCCAGTCATATTTGATCCAAGCAAGAAAAAAAAACAAGTTCCATTGCCAAACACAATACAAGAGAAATTCACTTTCACAGATGAAATTTTGACGACGCTGCTGTCCCATTCACCCTGCCTTACGCCATGGGTGCAAGAAGAGCTGCCAGAAGATGATAAAGTCGTTCGCGGTTCCGCAGACGGATGCTGTGGTATTCCCAACTCAGGGTTTGCCGTATATCGACAACGAAAGTTTTCGACGGCATTATCCGGTGTGAGTGTCGCTAGACCGTTTAGTGGTGATTAAAAGTGCGCTTATATTTGATTAGATGATACCGAAATGACCGCAGACATTTTGCGATACACTCATTTGGTCAGAGAGATAAGCACCCTCAGAGGAAAGTTAGCGGCTATTTGCTTTTGTCGAGATTCATGGTTATTGAACTCTTCTGGTGGTTGCTTTGAATAAGATTTGCTTCTCAGCTGATTGTGAATTACCCCAGTAAACATCGAATTCTACGCTCAGACGGGAACTAGGTCAGTAAGCTGAGCATGCGCTGCATATAATATGGATACTGCACAGCACAAATGACATTTACTTTACCTACCACTTTCTTTGATATCAAAATAAATCTATTCAAGTGAATAAAATATCAACAGTCAGGGTTCACTGCTTTCTCCAACCAAATGACAGTGAACGCTGATTTTTCTTACGACGC
>NW_018734734.1:0-28954 GCF_002204515.2 Aedes aegypti
CAAGATTAGCAATTTCATTAGTATTGTGAAACATTTTGCGGCAAAAGCTCTTGAACTTAATAGACTAAAAGAGGGAAAGCAGCTAGACTTGGCATTCAGAATCAGATACTTACCATTGTAGGACTGAAACGAAAGATTTCATGATAAGAGACGAACCCCATGAGTTGAAATTTCCAAGAAACCTCACCCCTATTTTCAAGGTTAGTCGACTACATTAGTGCTTTCAACACATACGACGGTAAATTATATCGTCATCATAGAAACGAAGACATTGGCAGGCACTAAAATTTACTCTTAACCTGCGACCTTCCTTCGTAAAAACAGATCTCCAAAACAATACCCAATCAACCAGAAAGCTGAAGGTATTCTAGCCACGGAAATTCAGCCTCAATCATGTGATTGTTTCTGAGCCTGCAATCATATTCTTGCGCCAACAACGTCAATTGACTAACGACAGAGCAATTTCCACCCCCTTAATTCGCCACCCCTCGAAGCCGAAAGAAAATCAACTAGCTATTCTGCAATTGGGTGTAATTTTACACCTCATTCGCATTCTCGAGCGGATCAATGCCAAACCGGTAACACTCCAAATGATGGATCATTAGAGCGACGAAGGCTCGTGTCTTTCGACAACCGGCAACATGATGGAAATCGTCGCGTGGGCGGTGAGTGGGCGTTCGATTACCCCGAAGATCCAAAGGAAAGGGATTGTGCTCCATTTCTTGTGGTTTTATCCACTGGGATCCACTCTGCTTTTCTGTAGTTTGCTGGGTAATTTGTCTGTTGACACTGAGCACAAAGTCATATAATCGGAATCGATTTACGCAGAATAAATTTGGAGTGAATTCTAAACAAATGATTAAAATTATGTTTCCTAAGTTTGTACTA
Organism: Aedes aegypti; assembly: GCF_002204515.2. Taxonomy (NCBI): domain Eukaryota; kingdom Metazoa; phylum Arthropoda; class Insecta; order Diptera; family Culicidae; genus Aedes; species Aedes aegypti. The sequence goes on from NW_018734734.1 coordinate 889, forward strand.
GTTGAATAATTTTATCATTTGTATAAAAAAACCCTTGAAAAAAAAATCTCGAAGAGGAAATAGCATTTTTTTCCCAAAGGCGCAATCGAATCGAAATCGAATCGAATCGCGAAATCGAATCGAAATCGAATCGAAATCGAATCGAAATCGAATCGAAATCGAATCGAAATCGAATCGAAATCGAATCGAAATCGAATCGAAATCGAAATCGAATCGAAATCGAATCGAAATCGAATCGGAAATCGAATCGAAATCGAATCGGAAATCGAATCGAAATCGAATCGAAATCGAATCGAAATCGAATCGAAATCGAATCGAAATCGAATCGAATCGAATCGAAATCGAATCGAAATCGAATCGAAATCGAATCGAAATCGAATCGAAATCGAATCGAAATCGAATCGAAATCGAATCGAAATCGAATCGAAATCAATCGAAATCGAATCGAACGAATCGAAATCGATCGAAATCGAATCGAAATCGAATCGAAATCGAATCGAAATCGAATCGAAATCGAATCGAAAATCGAATCGGGAATCGAAATCGAATCGAAATCGAATCGAATCGATCGAATCGAAATCGAATCGAATCGAATCGATCGATCGAATCGAAAATCGAATCGAAATCGAATCGAAATCGAATCGAAATCGAATCGAAATCGAATCGAATCGAATCGAAATCGAATCGAAATCGAATCGAAATCGAATCGAAATCGAATTCGAAATCGAATCGAATCGAATCGAAATCGAATCGAAATCGAATCGAAATCGAATCGAAATCGAATCGAAATCGAATCGAAAATCGAATCGAAATCGAATCGAAATCGAATCGAAATCGAATCGAAATCGAATCGAAATCGAATTCGAAATCGAATCGAAATCGAATCGAAATCGAATCGAAATCGAATCGAAATCGATCGAAATCGAATCGAATCGAATCGAAATCGAATCGAAATCGAATCGGAAATCGAATCGAAATCGAATCGAAATCGAATCGAAAGTCGAATCGAATCGAATCGAAATCGGAATCGAAATCGAATCGAAATCGAATCGAAATCGAATCGAAATCGATCGAAATCGAATCGAAATCGAATCGAAATCGAATCGAAATCGAATCGAAATCGAATCGAAATCGAATCGAAATCGAATCGAAATCGAATCGAAATCGAATCGAAATCGAATCGAAATCGAATCGAAATCGAATCGAAATCGAATCGAAATCGAATCGAAATCGAATCGAAATCGAATCGAAATCGAATCGAAATCGAATCGAAATCGAATCGAAATCGAATCGAAATCGAATCGAAATCGAATCGAAATCGAATCGAAATCGAATCGAAATCGAATCGAAATCGAATCGAAATCGAATCGAAATCGAATCGAAATCGAATCGAAATCGAATCGAAATCGAATCGAAATCGAATCGAAATCGAATCGAAATCGAATCGAAATCGAATCGAAATCGAATCGAAATCGAATCGAAATCGAATCGAAATCGAATCGAAATCGAATCGAAATCGAAAAAGAATCGAAATCGAATCGAAATCGAATCGAAATCGAATCGAAATCGAATCGAAATCGAATCGAAATCGAATCGAAATCGAATCGAAATCGAATCGAATCGAATCGATCAAATCGAATCGAATCGAATCGAAATCGAATCGAAATCGAATCGAATCGAATCGAAATCGAATCGAAATCGAATCGAAATCGAATCGAAATCGAATCGAAATCGAATCGAAATCGAATCGAAATCGAATCGAAATCGAATCGAATTCGAATCGAAATCGAATCGAAATCGAATCGAAATCGAATCGAAATCGAATCGAAATCGAATCGAAATCGAATCGAAATCGATCGAAATCGATCGAAATCGAATCGAAATCGAATCGAAATCGAATCGAAATCGATCGAATCGAACGAAATCGAATCGAAATCGAATCGAAATCGAATCGAAATCGAATCGAAATCGATCGAAATCGAATCGAAGAATCGAATCGAAATCGAATCGAAATCGAATCGAAATCGATCGAATCGATCGAAATCGAATCGAAATCGAATCGAAATCGATCGAAATCGAATCGAAATCGAATCGAATCGATCGAAATCGAGAATCGAATCGAAATCGAATCGAATCGAAATCGAATCGAAATCGAATCGAAATCGAATCGAAATCGAATCGAAATCGATCGAATCGAAATCGAATCGAAATCAATCGAATCGAAATCGAATCGAAATCGAATCAAATCAAATCGAAATCGAATCGAAATCGAATCGAAATCGAATCGAAATCGAATCGAAATCGAATCGAAATCGAATCGAAATCGAATCGAAATCGAATCGAAATCGAATCGAAATCGAATCGAATCGAATCGAAATCGAATCGAAATCGAATCGAAATCGAATCGAAATCGAATCGAAATCGAATCGAAATCGAATCGAATCGAATCGAAATCGAATCGAAATCGAATCGAAATCGAATCGAAATCGAATCGAAATCGAATCGAAATCGAAATCGATCGAAATCGAATCGAAATCGAATCGAAATCGAATCGAATCGAATCGAAATCGAATCGAAATCGAATCGAAATCGAATCGAAATCGAATCGAAATCGAATCGAAATCGAATCGAAATCGATCGAAATCGAATCGAAATCGAATCGAAATCGAATCGAAATCGAATCGAATCGAATCGAAATCGAATCGAAATCGAATCGAAATCGAATCGAAATCGAATCGAAATCGAATCGAAATCGAATCGAAATCGAATCGAAATCGAATCGAAAATCGAATCGAAAACCGAATCGAAATCGAATCGAAATCGAATCGAAATCGAATCGAAATCGAATCGAAATCGAATCGAAATCGAATCGAAACGGAAATCGAAATCGAATCGAAATCGAATCGAAATCGAATCGAAATCGAATCGAAATCGAATCGAAATCGAATCGAAATCGAATCGAAATCGAATCGAAATCGAATCGAAATCGAATCGAAATCGAATCAAAATCGAATCGAAATTTGTGCGAATCGGTTGAAGTTCATGTTTGATTTCGCAATGATAGCGGAAATTTATATGATAGTGATGTAATTTTATACGATAAGCAGATAAATTTGCGGATGAATCCACTTGGCATTCCTTTATTTTACATGGATTTTTTATGTGTTTTCAGTGTTACACATAAAAATCTACATACTAAGCGTAAGCGACAATCGCTCAATCCTTTCCATCCCAATTCGTGTTGTACATATTTGGAAGGAATATCATCCATTCAGTGGACAAGATTTGCACTGTTCAAAACACTTCGAGAAAGATTATGTTCGCGCTAATCCGCGCGCGAGGTGCGAAAACAGGTTTACATATCAATGCTATCCGCAACACCTGAGAGCAGTTTTCGCTTTCCGTTTGGCACTTTCCTCTTGGTGCTGATTCGAGAGGAGGCACTTAATCGCGTGTGTAGTGTGTTGATCACGCTCTTGTTAGGCACTCCCGATTGGGAAGGTGGTAAGTAGTACTTGAGTCGATTGCGAACAAAACAACCACGGTGATTGTCGATGGGAAAATAGGGCCCCGGTTCGAAGTGCGCAACCAACAAAAAATGGTGCAAACTTTTGCAACATTAGAATTTTTGCATGCGAAAAGTCAAGATCCCATTAAGACGAAAGCTGCTCGGTAGCCTGGTTCCCTGCCTGCTGACGAAACACACCCCCCTTTGGAACAAAAGATATACATTCCTTCGGATTGCCATTTTTGCCCGTTTGAAAGTTGGCACATTTTTCTGGGTATTGTTCTTATGCCACTCCGACATCGACATCGACTGGGCACAGAGGTACAGTGTTTCAAAAAGCTGACCAAATTGAATCTTCAAATCTCAACTTTTGTTGTACAATGTTCCGACGCGGGATTCACGTATGTGTCTCTGCTTCGGGTCCGCCTCCCCTTTTTGGCCCTTCATATAGCGGATTTATAAACAAAAATTAACCTCGCTATACAGTGGATCCGCATGCAGAGGAGGTGGCTATTTTGTTCTATGAATTATGGTCCAAAATAAGGTCTACGATCTTACACAACACCTCTCGTGAAGAGAAATAGATAAATATTGGGAATACTTTATTTTTGCCATGATTTTTTTCAACCTAGACCACTGTGCGATGACGACGACGTCACCCACAACTGGGGCCCCGTCGCTATTTCTAATTCCCTTTCAAACTTAGCATATTAACCTCCTTCTTCTATAGTGCTTCCATCATTTTTACGCTCCATTGCGCGTCGTTCCGTCGGATTGCCTCTTTGTTTACTCCGGGTCTTTCTTTTCTGCTCTGCTCATGTTGTTGCAAAAAACAAATTCCTATGCTTCTGCAGCAGTCTTGATGAGCTATTTCTTCCAGTAGTTGAGTGTAAATTAAAATAATTGCCATCGACTTATGCATACACATTGCTGCCTTTGGATTCCTCCGATCTCCGCTTGCTAGACCGGGTGGCGTAGTGGAGTATGGTCCTCTGGCTTAGCAAGATTGAGCAAATATGTTTGCTCATTTTTTTTTCTATAACCGCCGCCGCCGTCTCACTATGCCTATAGAGCTTGTGAGGTACTTAGCGTTGTGCAGTTTGACGTTGGTAATGGAATTTTTCCCTTGGGCCAATTAATTGTACTATTTGTTTTCATTAAGGAAATGGTTTCCGGGATGTACTTCGCTTTTTTTATGCGTAGTCTAACTGGGAAGTTCTCAATTTGCTAATGGAGTTTTGTTTACAAGCGCTAACTAAAGTTTGTCTTCTTTTTGTTGATGACAAAATTCCTAGTATTATGATGTTTCGTTGAGTACTATTGATAAACAATATTTTGAAATTTGCTGATGAAATTCGTCCAAAAGTATCCGTCATCAATAATGAATGACACTCGAACTGATGTGCCGTTTTCGAGAAGCGCATAGGTTCTATCAGAAACTCTACGCATCCCGCAAAGGCTTCTGTTGGAGCCGAAATGTGCAAGAATAAGGACGGGAGCATCGTAACGGAGGAACGTAAAGACAATTGAAGGTGGAAGCAACACTATGATAAACACCTGAATGATGCAGAGGGCACAGGCATAGGACATGCAGGTAATGGTTACGATGGGAAAGTTAACCTTCCTTATGCATTGGGGTAATTTTTGGCCAATCGGTACTCTCTAAAGGACTTTTTTTTTACTTTTCCCTAACTTCTGAAACAAACATTTCGTGCTAAAAGCAGCTTTCAAAGCCCCTTAGAAACGGCTATCTTGGCCGCACAACATAACATTATTATATCCGAATACCCATAACCGTTTCCGTTAGGCTAAAACAGAAAAAAAAAATGATATTATCACAAATCGACATCATTCGACGAGTCATTTATTATGTCTCGAAATCAGTAATAAAATAGCTCTAGGAATTCCTTAAGGAAAACCTTCATAGTCCTCTCGAAATATCTCCAATTTTTCACCAGAAATATCACCAATGTTTCCAGGAGACATTTCTCCAGAGACTCTTCAGAGCTATCTCCATCAAAGATTACTCCAGGGATTGTACCAGATATTTCTTCAAGATAATCTCTATCGTAACACCTACAGCGATTTCTCCAGATATTCCACCAGGATTTTGTCAGAGAATTCTCATAGTAATTCCTCCAAGGAGAACTTTTGATCGTTACTTACATTTTAGACCGGTTCCGACAGGGCTCCAGGAATTCAGTCAGGTGTTTCTCTAGGGATTCCTCCAAACATTATAACAAAAAATTTCTACAAGGATTCTTCTAGATATTTTGCATGTGATCCCTCCAAAGGTTCGTCCAGTATAATCTTTACTGATATTTTCCTCAAGATTTCTCGGGAGAGATTTATTCAAGAATTATTCAAATGTTCCTCGTGATATTCCTATAGAGCTTCCTCCAGAGATCTTGACAGAGTCTCCTCCAAAGATTCCACCAGGAAAATCTTTACATAAATGCTTGCTTTCCTCCAGGAATCTTAAAGAATTTACTTCGGTTATTTCTCCAGTATTTTTTTCTGAAATTTCCCCAGGTAGTCACTCTCAAGATTTCCCTAGGAGTTATTCAAGAAGATTTATTTAGGGATTCCTTCAAGGTTCCGAATTCCTCAGAGATTCCATAAAAGAATACTGCAAGATTTTCCTTCATGAATTCTCCCAGGGATGTCTCCAGGAAGATCGTTACATGAAACACTCCAAAGATTTTACAAGTAATCCTCCAGGGCATTCTTCGAGATGTTTTTTATCCAGAAATTCGTTATTGGTCTCCAACAATTCCTGTTCAAATCCCTCTAGAGATTCCCTCATAAATACCTCCAAGGATATAATCAATAATTACCCTAAGATTCCCTCAGGGATTTCTCCAAGATTATTCCCAGATATTGATCGAGGAACTCCTTTACAGAAGAAGTATTTGAAAAGCCCCTGGAAAAATTCCCAGAGGAATCGCTGGAGAAATTCTTTGAGCCATTTGACAAATTTCAAGAACAAATGAACAGTAATCCCTAAAGATTACTGGATGGTCCCCCTCTAGAAAAATATACGGAGGAACCTTTGTAGTATTACATGGCAGAACTTTTGAAGCAACGTTCCCACATTTTTCCCGGTACTTTTTCCAGAATTTCCCGGTTATTAATTTGCAAATCGAAGATGTTTCAACTCAACTCAATTTTTTCTTCATGCAAATAAAGCAGTTTGCGTTGTGCTCAACCTACGGCCCTCGTGGAGCCATTTTGTTTACCAATACGATGCTCATCACTTGGATTTGAATTACCCTTCAATAACATTTAAAAAGTGGATCGATGAGTTCTATATCCTATCTATATATATATAAATGCTTACACGCAATAGTTCAAATTATTCAGCTCAATGTTCCGATGAAAATTCGATAGAATCACATTAGAAAGTTTTTCAAGGAGTTCCTTGAGGTACTTCCAGATGGAGCCTTTTAAGAAAACCACTGAGATCTCACTTAGAATCTTAAGATCCGAATAAGCTTTAATATTCCGTCTCGATTTCCCTCAAAGTGTCCCTATTCAAGAATTCTAAATTGGCCCAGCATATAAAGTTGAAGGAGAAAATAAAACAAAGCCACACACGTAGAAGCATTTATCTCTGTCTTATTATTCAATTGTGGTCGTTTCTTTTCAATTTTATAGAAAACTAGTTATCCTGGCAAACGTTGTATTGCCAGGAAGTAGGCTGTGAATTAGGCCATGCACAAATCGCTTACAAAATGTCAGTGTATTGCGTCACGACTTGTTCCCTTTTTTTCAATTGATTGTCACCACTATTTTAGCTCACTAACACTAACACTAACATCTCTTGTCGAATCCAACAGTGAAAGAATGATGTCGATTCATAGACCCGTTCTCGAGCCATTTGTGACATACAAACACCATTTCATTTTTATTTATTTAGATTATACTCTTATGGATTGTTTTTAAGGATGTATATCCGGATTAATTCTGGTATTGATCGAGGAACATTTTGAATACAATACTTTTGAGTGCCAAAATCTTCTAGAAAATGTATTAAACTTTAATTCAAAACATCGAGAGTTTTCACGTCTTTTTTCCGGTGTATTCAAATTTCCGTCTTTTTCTAGAAATATCTAGAAGAATGTCTGGGAGAATCCCTTTGGAATCCATTCCAAATCCCTGTAAGATTTTTTGGACAATCCTTTGAAAAAAAAAAAAATCGCAGGTGTGTCTGAATGGATACCCGAGAAAATCTGTGGAGGAATTCCTGAAGAAATCTCTGCAACTATTTTTAGAGGAACCCATGTGGATATTTTGCTGGAGTAATTCTTGGAAAAATTGCTGGGTAAATCTTTGGAGGAAGCCCTGGAGAGATTCCTGTAGGAAATTGTTGCACCAATTAATGAAAAGTTACCTGGGTTTATTGATGAAGAGATCTTTGAAAGATTACCTTGATAAATTACTGAAGGAATCCTTGAAGGCATCTTAGGAGGAATCCCTGAAAAAAATCCTTGGGGATCCTTGGAAGAATAACTATGAAGATTCTGAGGGAGGAATCCCTAAAGAAATCCCTGTCGAGATATTTCTGGAAAAAACAGCTGAATAATTCTTGGAGGATTAAAACAATCGCTGGAGAAATATCTGAAGAAATCCATTAAGGGATTTTCCTAGAGGAATCTAGGAAGAGATTTTCTTAACGTAATTCTTGGAAATTCTTAGAGTATTTTCTGATAAAACTACTGGAGGATGATTCCATGGTTAATCTTTGGAGAAATTTCTGAAGGAATTCTTGGAGGAATCCCCGGTGAAATTTTTAGAAGGCCAAAACGAAACTCTGAAGAAATTTCTGAGGTTATCCATGGAAAATGCCTTGAAGGCATTCACGTAGCGATTTTCCTGGAGGAATCCCTCTAAAAATTCGTGAAGTAAATAATACCAGGAGGAATACCGGATGGAATCCCTGCTAGAATCCATGAATCCCTGAAGAGGTCTACCCTGCATGTATCCTTCGAGGAACCAATGAACCAATGTTTGATGAAATGTCTGGAGTAATCTTTGAAGAGATTGTTATAGTGTAACGCTTGGAGAAAGATTTGGGAGACATCTCTACCAGGATCCTTTTAGAGTTTTTCCTGGTTGAATCCTTGAAGGAATCTCTGGAAGATTCTCTGAAAGAACATCAAGATAAAATGCTTGAAGAATTCCTGGAGGAATATCTTCCTGGGACCGTGTTTGAACTGGTCCCAAAATTGCGATAACGGCCAAAAGTTCTTATTCGTCAATGCCAATTCACTATATTATCAAATTTTCCTTATTTGCCCTAACGGAAATGGCTTGGGGTATTTGGATATAATAATGTTACGTCTGTGCTGCCAAGATAGCCGTAGCGGTAAACACGCCGCTTTTCAGCATGACTAAGCTGATTTCACAAGATAGCGTCAACTTGTTTGCTTCGCGGACGACATGACGAAACACGTACTAACAAAGATGGCGAATGCGAAAAAGACAGCGTACATGCAGGAAGCACTTTCGAGGTTCGTGATGCGTCTACCTATACTTGAGCGCTGTCCATCATTCACGTGGTTATTTTCTTGGATTACTACGGGCTGCAGAAGGCATTGCGGCCGAGAAAGATTAAGCCCGGCACCAAATGTACCATGTACAAAACGTTAATAAGATCGATTGTCCTCTATAGGCATAAGACCTGGACTATATTGGAGGCAAACCTGCAAGTATTTGGAGTCTTCGAGAGCGATGGGTGCCTATAACCATCATTGACAGTGAGCAGAAGAATGGTTTATGGTGGCGAAGAATGATTCACGAGAGTTCGAGAGTGCCCGAATCTATGGCGAACCCAATATGCTAAAGGCCAAAGCAGGAAAGGTACGCTGGGTAGGGCATGCTGTGAGAATGCCGGATCACTACGCTTTGAAAAGATGTTTGCTACCAATGCGATTGAAACACGAGGGCGTGGGGCGCAGTGAAATAGCTAGGAATGTGTTCTGAAAAATAGAAACTATCCGTTCTAAAATTGGTGTTCACAATATCCCAGTCATGTTTAATTTAATTTCTTCTCAAATATTTGTTAAATTTTGTACTGACTGTAAATCAGGAAAAAAAAATATAGGTTTGATCTGATTTCAAAATTTTGTTCAAGATTCCATCCTTGCATTAAGTTTCGTGTGTCAATAAAAATAATATTTTATATTTGTTTAAAATATGCACTTCATTATTTCCAACAGGATCGGTCAATCAAAACTTTTTTAACAATGATGAAATGATTCGATAATGATTCGAGCTACAATATTTTTGCAGCATATAAAAACTTAACTCTTACTTCGATGAGCTTACAAGAAAACTAAAACTCTTACTTCGATAACCTTAGAAGAAATGCTTCAACGCCCCCGGGAGAGGAAATCCAATCCAATCAAAGTCCCATTCATCTCTCGCTCCACCAATCATTTCCGACGATCCATCCACCGGGCAAGACAATCTTGAACAACATTTAAATTAGCCACTTATCACCGCCACTTTACTGCTTTCAAAATCGAAACACGAGTAAACACGACCCCATGAGATCGTGATGATCGGTTTCCCTCCTTTTCACACGTTTTGCTTTTGGTCCTAAAGGTTGTGTTCCAAGACGACATCCCGACTAGTGGAGTACCACAGAATTGTAACATATTAAATTACTCTGTCAGAACATTCTAAACAAAATATGCTATAACTTCAGCTCGTTAGTTGTTATAATAACAAAAATTCTAACAAGAATTCATCTACATTAAACGAAACATAAACAAAATATGATATAATTAAAACAAAACTGTATCTTATTCTGTTATAATTTAAACAAAATATGAATCAATATGTTACTTTTAATTCCATTCTCCAATTCAGAGTGCATCTAACAAACATAATACAAATTTTGTTATTTGTAACAATTTTGATATTATTGAAGAAGTATTTTGTTTAAATCCACTAGTCGGGACATCATCAATCCTCTACAAAACCGCTGAATCGACCCGGAAGGTTACTGAAAGGTGTTCAATCTAATCTCCCAAAATGGCACTGACCACTCTCTCCAAATCGCTTCCGAAGGGTATAACCTCTCAAAAGTGCAAACACGAAGGCTTCAACAGAACCATTTAGTTTGGCGATAACGACCAACCTCGAGTGGTCAAACATCAGGTGTTTTTTGGAATCGGTGTCACCATCGTCGATCCTATTACCCACCGAGTTCCATACAGTGTGCATTCACATGCACCGAACCAGTGATCCATTCATCCGTCCATAATTTATGTAAATTCCACCGAGATCTCGGCGTTGGTTGTTTGTCGAGTGTCTTCGAGCAGCAGCCGTAGCTTCAAGAGCTATCCATTTCCTAATGCAATTCGGAGGCTTGTTGTCGTCGTCGTTATTGTTGATCCCTACGACTTCGTCGTCATCGGAGGAGCAGCGCCATTAGCTGTCGCATAAAAGTCAAGTGGTTGATACCAATAACATTTATCTAATCTCTCGCTCACTAGATGTGTTGTGCAGCTAGCTTTGAACGAGTGACGACGACTTCAGCTCAGATTAGCCATTTTCTCACACTTTTCCTCGGAGGTGCACGCGTCGGGTTCTGCTGTTGAATCATGGGGGAATAGGAGTCGTCGATTGTTTGAAGCGTTTGGTTTCGCCCATTTTTGGTGGGATTTATGTGCACTATGACGAGGAACAGCAACGGTACTGCGGTGCTGCATATACTAACTTACAAACCCGGTGCGATATGGGATGGAAGAAGAAATCTCATGAATTTTAATTGGATGGTTGTTGTGATCCGTTCGATGGGTATAATTATGTTTTATGTAATATTTATGAATTGAGATAGGTTACTGATCGGTTCTGTGAGATAAGCCATAATTGTATACAAATTTAAAACATGAATTCCGTTGATCTTCGTCCCAGATTTCTATTACTTTCCAAGAATTATGTCAAACACTCGGAAAAATCTTCTCATCTGTTGATCTTTATCCTAGATTGTAATTCTTTCTCACACTAGAATTTGGTTGTTGTATAGCAATTCTAATGTTGAAATTTTGCTGCATTCAATTCTGGAACTATTCTTCTTCTTGGCATTACGTCCCACTAAGACAATGCCTGCTTCCAAACTTTGTGTTCAATGAACACTTCCACAGCTATTAACTGAGAGCTTTCTATGCCAAAGTTGCTATTCGCATTCGTATATCGTGTGGCAGGTACGATGATACTCTGTGCCCAGAGAAGTCAAGGAAATTTCCATTACAAAAAGATCCTGGACCGCCCGGGAATCGAACCCAGACTTCTTCAGCATGGCTTTGCTTTGTGGCCGTGGACTCTAACCACTCGGCTAAGCCCCTGAATTCTATACACAACAAAAAATGATTAAAACTACAAATGAACTTTAACACTTCACTTTTTGCAAAAAAAAAAAAAAAAATACTAAAATCACTAAGGTGAGCAAATACCTTTAAACTCTAATATGTGTTGCTTATCTTGACAGATAGGCCTATTTCGTCTGCGACTTACAGACTTCTTCAGTGTCGAGGTTTGCCAAATTATTTTATTACTTTCAACATTTTTTCGAAAACGTTCAATATATACATTAATTAACTCATTAAACGTGGTAAAGATGGAAGAATTATGAGTGACATCATGAAAAATTCACGAGCTCAGGTGAGATTCGAACCCATGACTCTTGTATGCCAGACGAGTGCTTTACCAACTAAGCTACCGAGCCCCTTGGCGATTCATTAACTCAGAAGGTTACAAGTTTCAAATTCGAACCCAATATTTGTAAAAAAAAATCGTGATAATCTCTACCTGTGAAAAACCACCCATACCAGGGCGTAACTAGAATTTCGTCCAGGAAACAGTTTTATTGCTACGTCTTGTGGAATTGAAAAATATTTGTGTGAAGCGATTGCCTCAGAAGTTTCTATATGTTTCTGTTTGAAGGGATCTTTAGAAATATTCTTGGATAACTTTCTGTATATTGCACGGTACTAGGTAGTATGCTTACGGTTATTCCTAGTTGAACTTCTTGAAGACTCGTGAAAAATCTCAGATAAATCTCAAGGGGTATATTTGAAAAAAGTAAAATAATTCGTAGAAGAATCCTTGGAGTTAATTGTTAACTTGCGAAAACCACGGGCCTGGCCAAAGGTACGCCAAGAAATCCCTCCAGTGGTTTTCAGGGGAAAATGCTCAAAGGTCGCCTAGTGAAATTCTTGGTTGAAACCTTGATAAATTCCTAGAATGATTCTTGTAGGCAGTCTTGAAGAATCCTTTAAAAGAAAAGAAAATAGACCTATTCGGAATCTCTGTGGCAATTTGTTAAAATCCCGTAATGAATTGACGTCCATATAGGAACGCCAGATAGATTATTGCTAGCTTTATCATAGCGATTTAAGCCCGAATCGATTCTTCAGAAATTAATAGAAAATTCCTGATAGTATTGCTCAAACGTTCTGTAGAGTTTCTATATGAAAGCACTGGAAAAAGCTCCCTAGATTTATGGCTCATCTTAATTCTGTAGAAATCCAGTTAGGATTTCTGCAAACATTCCTTAAAGAATTCTAAGCGAATTCTTGAAATAATTCACTCGTATTTTTTTTAAGAAATCACTCGTAACGTTTACAAAAAATAAAGGGTGGTTAAATTCATGGCAAAATTTTGTATAAATTACCAGGAGAATTTTTTAAAGAAAATTTTTGATGATTTTTGATTGGTGTTCAAGAATGATTCAAAAAATAATACCTGAAGAAATTTCGATTAACAATAAATTTCATGAATGCCCTGACGAGGATAAAGTGTCGGTAGTAAATAATAATAATAATAATAATAAATTTCATGGAGCAGTAATTGTGGATTGTTCAGTGTAAGTGATTATTGTTAGAATAATCAAATACTTCCTAACACAGACACTCTGGAGAAATATCTGTAGTAATTTCTGAAGGATTGATTTGAGATAAGGCTGATGCATTTTTATCTTTCCCCACCACGTCCTTAAACAAATCGAAAAATTTTGAAGACGAGACCAAAAAAGATTCATTGCTCTGTTTAAAACAATCAGAGTATTTACGTTTTAAATTTCGAATAACCCCATGGAACAACGACCCCAAGGACAACCTTGAAATACAAAGAGCGTATTGTTCTGTCACATTTCAAGAAAAAAAAAATTTAAATTTGTTAATATTATCCTTTTAAATGTATTTTATTTATTACAGCCCAGTTTGTACCCTGAATATTTTCCCCGCCTTGGGCATCCTAAGTGGTCTCGAACATAAAAGAAAATTAATATTCCATCAGTCCAAATAGTTAAACAAAAATCAAAAATCTTTGGCTTACACATTTACAAAATTCATTATTTGAAATCTAAAATAACTGTACACTTTTAGCCTTGACTCATTTATCATATTGAGAAGGTATCTGTATCATTTCTGAAATAAAAACAATGAAAATGGTTCAGATCGTAGGAAAATTGTGCAAGCTCAAAGCTCACCAATGCTCTAGATTTTGAAGGCCTTCAAACTTAGGTAGATTTGTTTGGAAATAAGAACTCATGAAATATTTTTTGTTAATTCAAAGCCGTAATTAGAATCAATATTTTCAAAATAGGTATTTCAGCCTACTTAAGTATCTACAGGAAGTAAAGCCAAAAGCGGCCCGCATCGAATGCTCTTATTCTTTTTCTTTTTCTGGTCAACCGACACCTTTTGGCATCGGTTGTAGTTTTACGCCAGCCTAGCTCTGGTACTAAGCCTAAACACGGACGCTCAGGCAGGCCTCCACACACACACACCACACACACACACACACCTGAGACCCTACATATCGAACCCATTAACACATGGGTCCGGACCAACGGCTTTACTTCCTTCCGAAGGAAGACGTGATCAGAGAATTTATGCCTCAGACATTCCCGACGGCGTCGACGGGAATTTATACCCGATCGACTGGGGTGAGAGGCAATCATGCTTATCACTACACCACCGACGCCGCTTATCGAAGTCTCAGTTTTCTCATGAGTGCAATCGATTGAACAACATCAAGGAAAATAACATAGAAAACAAATATTTGTGTAGGCCCTAAACTGTGGGGGCCCAAAGCCATGGTCTCTCGACCCCTCGACCCACTTTTAACCTAGCTCTAAAGTATTAAAAATAAGGGATAATCTAGGGGCCCCTATACAACACTGATCCTAGTCTCCTCCAAAAATTATGCTTGTCATGTTCATTATCTTTTTGGGATTTACAAATTGTCAGTTTCCAACAAGTTATGTCGAACTTTTAATGTTATGAGAAATCCGCCCTGCGATTTCGGGGCCTACAGGAGCTCGGGCCGGTGCGGACCGCACCTACCGCACCCCCTAGCTACGCTACTAGTTTGGTTTACTGTTATACGCAAACAACGATGCGGAGTTCAGTTCATCTCACCTAAGTTAACCCTTGAGCTTAACATAAATGTTTTGAATAGACTCTATAAGTAACTCTATAAAACTCTATAAATAAGTTATTGGAATTGCTTGTCAGTTATTCGGCCTCACTAATGAATCCTATACATCAGCGTTGTAGCAATTTATTTAATTTGTTCGGCATTCGGTCAAATGGCCAGATACCTATTTTTGGATGAAAAAATTCAAACTTTTCCAATTTTTAAAAGTATGAATAAAAATTACTGTATTGAAGGCTGCTGAACAAGCAAGGTATGTACTTCTAAATAAATATTTTTTAGTATTTTTTTAGAACTTTATTAAAAAAAATAATTGAATAAACTAGCTAAAATTTTATTGACAAATAGAACCGAGACAGATTTTTTTATTTGGCATCAATTGATTTTGACTACGTTGTACATTAAAAAAAGGTTATTTGTCCAAGAATGGCATTTTGGTAAAACAAAATTTGGCCAGAAATTGCCAATTTACAACATGATAACAAATATGAAACGCACCTGTTTTTTTTTTTTAAATGTTGTTAATGTATTTTTGCAATTTCTCCCGCCAATCTGTCATGAAACGGCCTACTTTCCAACACATAACAATACAATGAATATTACATAACACCTTTTCATTACGCAACTGTTTTGAGTTGAACCATTACATTACAAGTTTCAGAAGTTGCAAAATAATGGTATATGCATCACTTTATGATTTATGATGCTCTCAAGTGGTCTTCTACGAAATTGCAAAAAATGTTGTTCGTAACTCGTTGCAGAACTCGATTTTTACAGCACTCGCCGTAATTGTCCAATTCGGAAAGTCTCGTATGATAATTTTACGACTTGTGCTGTAAAAATCATCATTCTGCAACTTGTTCCGTAAACTACTATTCCAGTTGGCAGACACTATAGATCATTTTGTATAACCTAGAATATTTTATTACTGCCTCACAAAGTCCATATATATATGTTTGATTCTCTGAGAGAAGGAGAATGAATATTTTCAAGAATGCATACACTATTGTTGTCAAAACTTCTTCTTCTTGTCTATTCTTCGTATAGATTTGTATCTTTAGAAGATAATTTGAATGTGAACAGCTCTTTTCATAACTTCATCAGCATCCTTTATTATTTTTTCATGTTAACCCCTCTACCGGCAGCTTCATTTTTCATTACCGCGAAATAAATATTCAAATCGTTGTAACTTTTTTTGTTTTCAACATTTTTGCACCATTTTTTCACAAGTTCTCAACTCTTCTAGTTTTAGGATCTGTGACGATATTGATCATTGGTCATCTGGTTTTGAAGATATTCCAAAATTCCTTGGGGGACCGACGCGTAACCAGAACCACCCGTTAATTTCTCAGGCTACAGAATTTTAATCGTATTCGGATATTTACTCTTTGAAACAATACATTAATGAGAGTGTGTTGTGAAAAAAGAAAGTCTTCAAGTAATAATCATTTAGGTTTCTGGGACCACACTGGCCAAATAAAGATCTTAACAGCTTCAAAAACATCATATCATAATTTTAAGACATCTCCAAGAATTCTTGATTGATTTGTATGATTTTTTCAGAGTAGCTCCTTATTACCTGGCATTATATAGCCCATATTTTATTTTTTTGATAAATTGACCAAAACAAAATGACCGCCGCGCCAAAGACATTTTATATGGAAAATTTCGGTCCCCCAAGGAACATCGGAATATCTTCAAAGCCAGATCACCAATGAATAATATCGACACGGATTCCTAAACTAGAAGCGTTGTTTGAGAACTTGTGAAAAAATGGTGCAAAAATATCGAGAAACAAAAAAGTTATCGCGATTTAAATATTTTTTTAGTGGTAAAAAATTAAGCTGCCGGTAGAGGGGTTAAGGATTTTACAAATTATTAGTTCGGCTTTGAGCATATGTAGAATTTTAAACTGTACATCGATGCATACCTGCTGTATGACGGCTTTCGAAAAAGCCAATCTGAAAAATTTATTATGCTGTCTCGAAACCAATTAGGGACATCTGTGCAGAGACGTGATTTCCCATTTAGAGAAGTAGAAGATATAACTACAAAAATCCCAGAACCTTTTGAGCTACAGCCTAAGCGGTGTTGCATTACTCAGCTTTTTTCCGATATCGATAAAATAATGTCACATTCCCCACATTCGCAGCTTACACGATATGATATCGTCCTATGCTCGTCCTAAAGACTCTCCTTCATACTAACTCAAGGAATGAAAGCATAAAAAGGCCAATAAAATGAACCATCATCAAACATGGGGTTCCCATTCCTGTCGACTTGGCTTTCATTCCTTTGCACCGCTAATCCATAGGAAAAGGTGACGGATTAAACAGGTCCTGGGTCATGGAAAGGGGACCATGTTTGCCGAAGGCAATCGGGAGTCTTGCGGTTGGTTACACAATCCCGAATATATTGAGCAAACCCAGAGGTGACCCACTTGCCAATGAACGGGAACTAGTTTCACGCCGGTAAAGGCTAGGAGGCGGGGTTCTACGTAGTGCCAGGATACCGGAATCGGTTTTCATGGGAAAAGTCATTCGTAGTGACGACTTCCCCGCTGAGCCGATTATTATGTCAAAGTTTACTACACGATGAACTGGTGTAACAAATAGTTTAGATTCAGTTTTACTTGCGTGAGCAAGAATCATGAAACCTGTGCGGTGCAATTACAAAAGAATTTCCGATTACAGCTCGCTGAAGTCGATCCGTTCCAGCCATTTCCAGCTTATATTGAGATGACTTCACGTCAGTGCAAATTTATCAAACGCCCTTGCTTGCCCATGTCTGATAGCATCATGCTACGGCCTCCCCCCGAATAAATGGTCGCATCTGCGTGAGTCGAGCTGTTTCGTCGACTAAGGTCAACTTTCACGTTATGATGTAGGTAGCCCAAAAACTAAACCAGCAATAAGCCCCTCGGCATGTTAGGCCGTAGTAGCACAGAATAGTTGTTTAAATGGATTCCGCCCACATTTAATGGGCATTATTTGGAACAAGTTCTAAACGAGCTTTTACGAAAACATACGGCATCGATGTGGAGCGTGTACCGTGAAACGGGGTAACTTTTATAGTTTCTTGAAATTAAGTTTGATTATTCTCCACACCATGTATTTAAGATTTTCATTTTATCTTTTTTTTAAAAGTACTAGTAATTCAGCTATCGATTGCAGTTGATATATTGTATCTTGTATGAACTTTAAAATTTAATTTTTTCAAAATATATAAGCGCTTGAAATGTAGTACTCGTCTGATTAACTTTTTTATTTGAAATGTAGTACTCGTCTGAGAAACGTTTTTATTTAATTTAATAATTGTATGATCTGCATTATCAAAAGTTACCCCACTTTACGGTACATTGAAAATTTCAGGTACTATACTGGTAGGACGACTCCGGTGCCCGTGCCGGTTTGTGAAGCCGCTTCTCTTCCTTCAGAAACAGACGATCCGATTGGATTTTATTTATTTACCGATTGTCCGTCATGGCGTCGAAGCGCAACTCGGACTATTATTTTTTCGGGAAAGTAGTTCATTGGAAAACAACCTCGTCAGAGCAGGGGTTCCATACGGACAAAGAATTGTATTCCGATCTTTTTCTGTTTCACTAGTTTTGGCAATGATTTTATAATTATCCTAAGCCCTCCAATACCTAAATTTTTATTTTGGATCTAAGTATCATTTTTCGCAATCTAAAATCGATCTAAACACGTTTGGACAATGATTTATTTTCATTTGGAAATTTATGAATTTTGATTTTTCTAATTTTTATTTTGAAGAGTCGTCTAGATACCAATTTTTGACAATAATAAAAACTTTAGTTTTTGGAGTATTTTTGAAAATACAAAATTGATTAGTTGTAACTAACGGAAAAATCGATTATAATAATTTCAATTTCACCAGGCTCTTCTTTGGTGATAGGTTGAATGTAGAAAAACATAAAATGTACAAGTTTTCGTATTATACGTTGAATAAGACCCAAGCATTTGTAGGTTACAAAATAATACAATTTTTCAAACATTTTTCAAAAATACAAAAATGTTTCAAAAATGTTTCAAAAACGTTTTTACTGAAACTTTCCTAATATGCGTGTTATGGTCCAATGTTTAGGCCAAGAATAAAATCTTTTTGATTTTCGAGCTACGAAAAAATACACAAAATTCCAAAAGGTACCCCGTCTAAATGCGTATTAAGGAGTTAACTTGAAGCGATCAAAGTGGTTCAAAGCGGGACAAAATATCACATATCAATAAAATAACAGCAATTCTTTCATGTACACACATACAACTTTTCTACAGTGGAATATAGGTCGCACATTGCAAAGCTTTTGAGCAAAAGTAGGTACAAAAAAAAATCCGATTTGGATTTTCACATGTTTCCAGTATGGTAGAATAAGTGTTTTCCATTGATAAATCGATTATTTTGACGCGAGAAAAACTTTTGAACATAGCCTATGAGTTTTTGCATGCAATTTATATGCAAAATTCTAGTTCTGAAACTGTTAATAAATTTCTCCATCATGAAATTTAGTCCAAAATATCTGCTTCCAATCAAGATTCTATGGTGAAAATATATAAAAATATAAAAAATGGGGCTTAATTAAATGTTTTTCATTGTATTTTTTTTTGTAGTCCGAGCAGTTTCTCCATACAACAGTTGTCTCTTAAATCAACAGTTTAGGAGACTAGAATTTTTCAAATCAAATGCGTGCAAAAACACAAAGGCTTTCAAAAATTGTTCTTGAGTCAAAATGATCTATTCATCTATGGAAAACATTTATTCTACCATACCGAAAACATGCGTAAAATTTACTGCAAATCGTAGATGGTCGAGTTCTGTTAATGACCGTTTTGGCATGGAATTTGTCTATATGCTATGAACTCAACCTCGCTAGCCATACACAGTAGGAGCGAGGCAGGACTAACAGTGACCATTTGTATAGATGATATCGGTTGGCAATATCTTTGCGATTCAAGCTCTGGACTGGACAAATCACATTCGATTTCAGTTGTTCACTGTTTTTGAGGCTCGATCGAATATGAAACAGAAGAACTACAACTTTTTTGACAATATAGACTACCAGTATGATAAATTAATTGTAATGAAATATAATACCATACGAGCGGTTCCATTTGAATTCGTTTGCCATTTTTACCCTAGCGTTACTTTTGAGAAGGGCCTAAGTAAAAAAGCCTTAACGATTTTCAAAAAATTAAAACTCATAAACTATTTGTCTGATCGGTTTGGTGTCTTCCGCAAAGTTTTATGTTATTGTTGGAACTATCTGGAAAAAATAAACACTGTAAAAAAATGTTGTAATTTTCATTTTAATTCGAAAATAAAGCTTTAAAATCCATTTTCTCAAAAATCGTTTTTTTGATTTTTTTTTTAATTTTAAAATAGACAAAAAATGGAGTCTTTTGCACAGTGGGTCAAGATGGAGAAATCATGGACAAAAAATATGATTTTTTTTAAAAAAGGTCGATTTTTCAATATGGTCTAAATAAACTTTTTGAATGCTCTTCGACCCGATTTTATGAAAGTACGCAAAATTTTCAACAAAAAAGGTATATGAGAAAATTTTGCTAATTGCTACCGTTTCCGAGATACAGCGATTTTAAAATTAAATTTACTAAAAATTCACAACTTTTGGTCTAGTATGCTGGTATTAGAAAGTCAGTAGAAATTAATAACGCCAAACAATTTTTCGACTGGGCTGTGTCGCAAAAGGTGAAAGATTGGGAATTTATCTATGCAACTGAAAATGACTATTCAGAGGCTGAAAAATTTCATCAGGAAAGATTTTCTAACCTTGTTCCAATTCCTGGAACAAAAAATATCATTCATTCATACCAAAAGACGAACGAAGCATTTTTACTAGTGAATTCTCAGATGCACATGAAAACCAAGAAAATACAGCATGCTTTGTTCTTAATAATACAAAGAAACGAAAATCTTCTGGCGTTAGCAACCAAAGACAATCTTCCCGGTTGAAAAAATAGATAGTATTAAGATGAAAATGTAAGTTATATACTGAATAATTGATTAAATAAAATTAAAAAAATAATAATAATCTTATTTGTTCCATAGAAAAGAAAGGATTCCTTTTCAGTGTAATGAAAAATTGAGGCAGAAACAGTTTTTTTTCAGTTTATCTTAGCAGTGTAATTTTTCATGAAAAATATCATCCATTCCGGCTTATACTTCATTCAAATCATTCCCATATCTTTTTTTCAGATGTTTTAGAAAGTTTGCAATTGCTTTGATAAAAATCTTTGTTTTTCCGATGCTTCGATTGAAATATGGGTTTTCAAAGAAAAGGCTTATATGGTCATTTTCCACAAAATTGGCCATAACTCAAAAACGAAAAATAAAGTACATTTCAAAAATTTCAGCGATTAAAGCTTATGAAATTACCTTCTCAAAAATATATTTTTGAAAGTTTTCCACTAATTGGCACATAGTTTTTCCGGCGTTTCTTTAAGAATTTTCTCAACGGTGGAAAATTTAGTGGAAAACTGTTTCCAGTTAATATTTTTTTTATTCCTGAGAAAATTTGTTTTCATTTTCATAAAAAAAACTTTGTTTCTACGATGCTTCTTTCTTGAGTTATGATTTTTCAAAGAAAAGGCTCAAAATGGGACATTTGCACATTTTTCACAAAATTGGCCATAACTCAAAAACGAAAAAAAAAAGTACATTTCAAAAATTTCAGCGATTAAAGCTTATGAAATTATCTTCTTAAAATTATTTTTTTGAAAATTTTCCACGAGTCGGAGCATAGTTTTTCCGGTTTTTCTTTACGAATTTTCTCAACGGTGAAAAATTTTGTGGAAAACTGTTTCCAGTTAATATGTTTTTTTTTTATTCCTGAGAAAATTTGCTTTCATTTTCATAAAAAAAAACTTTGTTTCTATGATGCTTCGTTCTTGAGTTATGATTTTTCAAAGTAAGTAGTGTCAGGGGAAAACAAAAAAATTCCAACTGAGTTTCCCGGGAAAATAGGCGACCCTGATTTTTTCTCATTTTTTTTTATTCATATATTGATGAGCCCTGCCTGTGGAAAAAGTTTCATGGAAATCTGAGACCTTTCGGCCCAAACCCGTACGGAAATAAAAAAAATCCCCTTCTGCCACCGAATGTTCAGTGACAGCCGAACGCTACTGGGGTTAGCGCAGTCCCGAAAAATCGTAAACGATTGAAAAAAATCGAAAATCAAAAGTCTCACGAAGTGGAGCGAGAACCAATCCCCACGTAGCTGAGACACGAACGAACACTTTCGGCATTCAATCACTGAATGCATTCAGTTGAATGAACTCACTGCATCGTTCACCGGATGTATTGCCATTAAGTGAGCGTACATTAGTACAATGTAATTGAGCATTCGCTACTGCATTTGGATGTCTTCGGCACAATGAATCGGTAGTGTTTCATTATGTTGCCTAACTTTTCGCTCGGCGAAGGAGGACAATGCGCATTGGAAATCGAAACACTCAGCTTGGTGAATGAGGGGAACGCAATAATCGAGTGAGTGTTTCGCATGCTTGCACTCATTGATGTGTTCGATTATCGAAACAATACTTTAAACATTTAGTTTAGAAATGATCACTTTGTATGAGTTACTATTGAAATCAGGGAGTGAAATTGTTGGTCACGACGGTTATCATAAGACTATCGCTCTCAAGCCGATTTTCGGAGAAAAGAGACGTATTATCAAACCCGTCCAGCCTTACGAGTGTACGATCTCACGAGATCCCTCCTTCCTTTTGTTCAGCTAGCGTGGTTGTGTGGTTATGATACGCGCTCTAAAAACGTGTTTGGGCATAAAAATAGGCTCGAATCCTGTCGGTGGCAAAATTTGTTGTTACCAACCTTGTGATAATTATCGCGATAAGTTTAGAGCCGATGAAGTTGGATAAGTAAAAATGAATTGATCAAATTCGGCAAATCGGCAGTTCTGTGATCAACAATTATAGCTGTTCATGAAATCTGTTTCTCGCAGATAAAGGCGGCTACGAATTGTCGGGTTGCTTGAAAAATGCCCCTTTTCATCTCATTTCCGCGATAATTTCATTCCCTGATTGAAATACGATCTTCAACGCCATTTTTCTTCGATCATGGCGTTTTTACAGGTTTGAGGCCACCTTTTAAAAGTATACCAAAGTCTTTTGTTCATATCTTGTAATCTTGAAACTCTCAATGTCTCATTCGAAAAGCAATGAGTTGATCTTACATCACTGATATTTTGACCAATTTTTTTAATTTAGTTTACTAAATTTGAAGTTATGACATTTTACAAATTTTAGCGAGAGAGTGACAGATTTCGTCATTTTAGCTTTGATAGCACCTCATTTATGCTTCCTAGCGTTTTGGTGTCTTCTAGAAAGATTTTCAGGAAGTAATTCGCTACTGTTGAAGTATTCTGCATTTTAACCTTTGCGTCCCTGACCTATTTTTCACAACCAAATTTTCTTGATCTTTAGGCTCTAATTTCCACAATTTTCAGCCAATTTCAATAAAATTTGGATACAACACTACAATACTATTTCAGTTTCATGACCTGTACTGGGAACCCAAGTCGAACGGTTCCAGATTTATATGGATGTTCCGTGCGGTCTGTCCGAGGGTCATTTGAAACATTTCCATAATTATTTTCAACGGATCTAACAAACTACAGTGTTGGTAACTGAACCATACATCATTAGCATATTCCGATGGTTCCGATTAATATATTCAGCTAATTTGGAACTATTCTGGCCGATTCTAGATACCCTAGAACCAGGTCCTGGGACATCGATTGGGGATCAAAATTTGTTCAACACAAACCATATCATGCGACTTATCAATCTTCAAGATTTTATAACGGAATTATAATGCAATGCATTGAGGAATTGTATGCAACATAAGGTCATCTACAAGTACTTCCGGAATATCTTAGAACTGATTCTGGAACCCTAGAAAAGAACGTCAATCCGATGAATCCAGATTATGCGACACATCAATATTCAAGTATTTTCGTCATGAGTGTATTACAATGCAAACTGGATAATTTCTTCCAGCAAAAGGTCAATTACAAGTACTTCCGGGATGTTCTGAAGTCGATTATGGACCCTGGAGAAGGACATCAATTTGATGATTGCTGTCTCAAATGACCTGTGAACAGACCCTACGAGACATCCGTATAAATCAGGAACCCTCCGCATGACTGGAATTCCTAGTACAGGCCAAAAAAAACTTGAATAGTGTTGTGGATCTGCATCTTTTTGCCTCTTATTTAGTTTACAAGTATGTGAACTATGCCCAAAAAATACTACATAAACTGCAATAACTTGTTCGTTTCAAAACATAGCAAGATGCCGTATTCTGCAAATTTGTTTATTTTAACGATATATGAAAGATCCTAGAACATTCAAAAACTGTAAAATCAAAAATGCAAAAGTTATGTCAAAAAAACACTGCTAAGAGGTTATTATCGAAAAATATATAGAGTAAGGTGGGGCAAAAGTTCGACCTTAGTGGTATAATCAAAGTTTCCAGGAAAATAACAGCAGATGAAACAAAACAAATACCATACCATATTGATTGTCTTAAACGAACTTTTGCCCCACCGGTGGGGCAAAAGTTCGAATCTAGTGTGGGGCAAAAGTTCGTTGGCTAAAACACAAAATATCAATACTTTTATGCCAGGCATACTTTATACCAGCCGTAAACTTATGTTTGCCGAAAAATACACACTAAATTTTCATCAAAAAATGCCCAAAACAGGGTTAATTGTAATACACCCAAAAAATAGCAGTTTTTCGCAAAACTAAGTGAAAATGTAAAATTTTTGTGACATTTTTCGCACGATCAGGCAAATTTCGCTAAATTTGAAGATAATATGTAGATTTCAGGAAATTTGGAAAATTTTCCGTGGATTTATACATGGGTCGAACTTTTGCCCCGCAGATTCGAACTTTTGCCCCGCTATGGGCCAAAAATTGATTCCAACTTTTTATGGAAAAGCTAATACACGTCAAAGCATCCTTATGATAGGCCTAGAAACGCCCTTACATAAAACATTGAAAAATATTTTACCTTCTTTGGTTCCATGCATCGAAAGTTTAACCAAATATTACAATATTTACGTCGAAAAACAACAAATAGCCATCACTTTTCCAAATCTCAATCGATTTTTATGATATTTGGAGTGAAAGTCTCTTACTTGAATAGCATTCAAACCACCATGATATTTCTAAGTTTTGATTTGATTTGAGCTAGAAATCTTAAAAAGAAACTCTAGCCCCACTCGAACTTTTGCCCCACTTTACTCTAATATCTTGAAAAGTTTTGAAATAAGGAAATTGGGTATTCAACAAAGTTGTTTCTATAACTTTTGTGAAGACAGTTGTACATTGATAAGTAAAAAACTAAATTTTCTATCTCACTTTTAGGAGGATATATCATAATTCTAAACACCATCAAAAGTAGCAATTCTTCGCAAAAAAAAAAATCTAGAAGACACCAAAGCGCTAGGAATCATAATCAAGGCGCTATTGATAAAGAGCGCTAAAATGACGAAATCTGCCAGGTTTTTTTTCAGTGTGTTTTTGATTAAAAATTGTCGAAAATTCGAACCTAATTTCGGTGCACAAAATTCAAAAATAATATTCTTCACAATTCCTACTTTTCGAATGAGCAGTTGAGAGATTCAATTGAACTTGTCATCACAGACATACCAGTTTTGTATGTTTTTTGGGGGTGTCCCCAAACCTTGACAAATTTGATGTTAACCATGCAGAGCTCTTAATCATTAGAAACTTCTTATGTATTGTGGAAAAATCCAACTTTATTTTCCGGGCAATTGCTTCACTCAATTGTGTAAAGATATTCCTAGCACTTTTAACACTAAACTTTTGAGAAAACACAATGTTTTGTAATGGTTTGAACACGTTCAAGTTTAAAGTGAGGATAAGTTTTTGGAGACCTTATTTATAAAAATAGTCACTCATGCTATTGGAATGCTGAGAACTAATTTATTTATTAAGGGCTCAACTGCATTTAACACTTTACGAAGCCGATGGCGAACTTGTATACAATATACTGCTGCCAAGATAATTCTGTGACAGCTGTCGAGTTTGCAAAAACCATAATCACATTAGACACCATTAGCAAATTCATGTAATACAATTGATACTACCGTAATCCGGGGTAACAATGATCAGTGTTAGCAAAATTCCTTAAAAAAAGTATATGAAAATGCAAATGTTGATTGTTTAATATTTTTAAAACAACTACTGGCACCCATCGCTCGTGACTATGTACTGTATTTAGTTTTATTGAATGATTGAATTCAGAATCGAATCCAGGAGCCTTCCTTAGCCGAGTGGATAGAGTACGCGACTACAAAGCAAAGCCATGCTGAAGGTGTCAGGGTTCGATTCCCGGTCGGTCCAGGATCTTTTCGTAATGGAAATTTCCTTGACTTTCCTGGGCATAGAGAATCATAGTACCTGCCACACGATATAAGAAAGCTAAAATGGCAATTTCGGCAAAGAAAGCTCTCAGTCAATAACTGTGGAAGTGTTCATAAGAATACTTAGCTGAGAAGCAGGCTTTGCCCAATGAGAAAGTTAATGGCAAGAAGAAGAAGAAGAAGTATTCAATATTACAGATTTATTCTGTCTGATGCATAGCCGAAATTTAGCTGATTTATTGCTAATAAATATACGAAGAAAGTTTGTTCGTATTCAGAACAAGTGGTAGCTATTGAAAAGTTTGCCGATTTTCCTCAAATCGGGTCATTTTAGTCTTTTTTCCAGACTTGCAGATCCAGATGAGTCTTATTCACCACAAAAGTTGAGAACCACTGCACTCAGTCAAAACCAGTCCACCCCAGACCCTGGAACATATTGGAGGAACCGGGCTGCATGGCATTGGATCGCTGCACTAGTGCTATCGACCGTCGATTGCTGTTGATGATTATGTTGACGGTTACTACACCTTGAGCGGAATGACCTACATGTCATTCGGGTTTTTGCACGCGGAACAAAACTGCTTGCAGAACATTCCATCAAAACTTATCACCGAAGCTTGAATTGCTTTCGAATGCTTTGAAGCGCATTGGCCCTCTCTCAGTGGGTGGTTGTTTGAACCCTAGTTCCTGGGCGGTGACTTACCTGAAACAAGAGAAAACAAGGAAACGGTTTGTTAGAATTAGCGTAATCTAAATTGGGATCATTTTCGGGGTGGTGAAAATTTTAATGTGCCGCTGCAGCCTGCAGCTGTGATGGAGCTGATGAAAACGAATTGCTCTAATGGGTGCATACTGGTTGAAAAATAAATGAAGTTTGGCCAAAACGCCTTAATCGAGAATATTAAATATATCTATCCTAGTATACTATCTGATGTTTTTTATTGTTTCCGAATGGACTATTCACATAAAACGTAACTGTTTTGGGACGTTAATTATTTTATAAAAAATGCATTCAAAATTAATCGAAATTTCAAATTTCAAATATTTTTTACATGCAATAAGTTAAAAAGTATCCTCAAAATATAGGTAAAATATCGAATTTTTTAGACAGCTCTATTTGAAAACCAGCAAGTTTCTGTGAAAATTCAAATAGTTTTTAAACTCAGGATACTTTTTAATTACTACTATTCAAAATGACGGCGACATGACGCGCCACGAGTTGGTTTTCAAGATAAAAATCATGAAAATTACTATGGTATAATATTAAAAATTACTAAACTTCAACCAAATATTTTTTTCATTTTGAAAAGTGTTGAACCAGATGAGGCAAAATATCTGAGAAAAATTTCTTTCCTACTATATGAATTTTGGACATTATTGAACTTAAATTTTTACTGTCATATTTTGAAATTCGTTAACCATAAAAATAAAAAATAATATAAAATTCTCAAAAACAGTTTTGGTAGTTTTGACCGCGTTTTTGTATGAAGCCTGACCACTGTTGAGAAGTTTAAAAGTTCAAATGGATCAAACGAGAAGGAAAGAGAGAACATCGTTTCCGGTAACGTAACAGGGTGAAAGCCTAGCTCGTTGATGCAATAATAGTGGTAAATCAAATCCAGATAAAACAAACGAGTGGGGAACACACAAAAAAA
>NW_018734735.1:0-32983 GCF_002204515.2 Aedes aegypti
CCAGAGTAGTATGCCGTGAGTACCAGTCTACGCACCATTTGTTCATCGATTTAGCCGGAACGATAGTATCGACCGGGTAGAGCTAATGGACCGATCATGGACGAGAACAGATTTCCCGGGAAGCTCACAAGATTGATTATGCAAAACTGCGTGAAGATCTGGTTAGCGGAACTGAGCGCGACAGGGCCCGCCTAACAAGCAGTGTTACGATAGACGGGAATACCTTCAAGGTGGTGGACGAGTTCGTCTACATCGATCTTGTTGACGGCTGACAACAAATGCTAGTCGGGAAATAGGCGAAGGTGCATCATCAGCGGAAGTGTGCTAACTATGGGCTCCAAAGAAACTGCGGTCAGAAAGATTCACACCCGCACCAAAAGCACGATGTCAGAAACGCTCATAAGACCGGTAGTTCTCTATGGGCATGAGACGTGGATTATGCCCGAGGAGGACCTAACAAGCTCTTGGGTTTTCGAACGCCGAGTGCTGAAGACGATCTCGGCGCGTGCAGGAGACCGGCGTGTGGCGGCGAAGGATGAACACACGAGCTCGCTCAGCTCTACGGCGAACCCAGTATCGTGAAAGGTAACTCAAGCTGGAAGGATAACGCTGGGCCGGGCATATTGCAAGAATGCCGGACAACGACCCTGTGAAGATGGTGTTCGCTACGAATCCGGTCGAAACAAGAAGACGTGGGCGCTGCGAGATAGGTGGATTGGACCAGGTGCACCAGGACCTGCTGGCGTGGGGTCGCAGTCGAGGATGGAGAGATGCGGCCAGGAACCGAGTGAATTGGCGAAATATTGATGGGCGTCAGGCATGAAACTCGCACATGAAGTAAGATATATCTGAATCTTATAAGGGGGTATCGATCTGATGCACTTTAATATGTAATGAATCAGACTTAAATCACTTGAATATGATATGATTCTGGTATGAATCACTTCCCTTTCCAAATTCTAAAGGCTTTCTAGCAAAACTCTAGACATTTTATCTACGGAACAAGAAGTTGATGACAAGCTTTACGAATCCTATGTACGCAGTGACAAACCTAGAAAGAAGCGAGACAGAGAGTCACCAAGAGAAGAGGAAGACCAAAAATAAGCGAAGAGAGATTGCAAAGAACAGAAATTGAAGGTGGAGAAGAACAAATACGGGAAGAAGAAAAGAGAAGAGACGCCCGCAGCGTGGTACACGAAAGAGGATGCCATACTTGTTAAGGCCAACGACCAAATAAAGTAGCAGATATTCCTTCGAAAAGCTAAGGACAATCCGAACCTAAAGGATCTCGGAGAAACGTGATGAGAACGCGGTACACCCAGAAGAAGAAGAGTGACCCAGCGATTGAGAGCTCGCCTATCAGGAACTAGTTACGAAATCTTTTGGCAAACGAGGCGGACGTAAGGGCATTTACTCAGGAAGCAGTTGTTGAGTATGTGGACGAGATAAAAAACGTGGCGAGCGGTGAGTGAGGAGCTGCGTAAGCATGCAGCTTGGAGAGGACGTCATCCGGAAATAACCCTAGCGGAATCGTTCGATCGACCTCGGCACTCGAGTCTGCCTGACGAAGAAAGAAGATGAAGAGTTCTTCCTGCGATAGCCGTCAGTAGTCGGCTCACCATAATAACGTATTCCCCAATACTGTTAACGACCTCCGACGCCAGGGGAAGTCAGAAGGAGAAGGAAGCGAGAAGGGATGGAGAGGATAAACGACGGAGGAGACAAAGGAGCGAAGGAAGATGAAAAGGCAGTCTGCTCACATGAAAAAGCACAACCACTATCAGACTGAAAGAGTACAGAGCAGGAAAACGTCAAGAGCGTAAATAGGAATGCAGATACACAGCCGTTCAAAAGATGGCCGTTGAATTTTATTTGAGTTAATTCAAACAAACTTCTCCTAAGACATTCTTTATACCTTTAATGGATTTCTTGGCTTTGGTATTGTTTTGAGTATAGATGAAGTAAAATATAAAATTTATTTAAAATGAAAGTGATTTTTGGTTCCGAGAATATATTATAGGGCCAAGTCCCATGGCGAGTCATATCTATTCAGTCTTCACCAATGTAAAAAATTAAATTAATTAATAATTTAACCATCATTCGATAACTAATCTTATCTCTTGTTTCCGAATGAAAACGGTTTTCAATCGTTCCAAGGTTTTCGGGCATATGACCATTTTATTATTTCCGACCGATACCATTGATTGTGGTCATATTGTACATCCGAGTAATCGCTGCAACGTCGCTAACTGTCGCGTTGCTGTACTGTTGAGACGCTATGCAATTTAGTGCACCAGCGACGCATTTAAATAGCCTGTTTCGCTCGAGCTCAACGTGAAAAGGTCGTCAGCGTCTAGCGATGTTTTTGGTCGCGCGAAGTAGTTGAGCGAAAGTTTATGTTCATTTTTAATTTTGTCTGCACTGACAATATATGATTCGCTATACCGAATAGGGTAGAAGTACCAATTATGGCTATAGTACCAATTATGGCAATAGTGGGAACAAAAAGAGATTTTTCTTAATGTTTCACTAGACTATAATGGCTTATATTCACAGGAATGATTAAACTATTTGTTTTTGATGGTACTAAACCTTGAAAAGAACATTCGTGCAATAAGCTTCGAAAAATGAACATTTGAAAATTTTGCCTCACATATATGTCACCTTCTTAGCAGTTGGCTAAGGGACTCCGTTACGAAATGTATGTTTTTCATCTGGATAAACTGTTTCAAACCGATGAATGTATGTTACTAGTGAGAACAAATGAATAAATTTAGCTGGTATGGGCAATCAATTCTACTGTTTTAAGTTGGAAATCGTGTTTTTTCCCACTATGTCGATAACTGGTACAAAGAGTGTATGAGAGCCCAATTATGGCAATACTCTGGAGGCGGTTTGTTTACATTTTTTGAATCAGTAAAATAAAAGAAGTAAAGCTATTTTACGGGTGACTTCCACGACGGGACGGTTCGGTAAGGCATTATCTTCATGTTTTGTACTCAATTACTAAGATTTTTCAATCACACGTTCGAAAACGTTCGCGAGCGGAAGATACTAATTTCATGATAGAAGAGGGGTTTTCAGCGACACTCGTATTTTTGAATTTTCCTCTTTTTTCGTTAAAAATTGGCACTGGAAGGTAATGTGAGATCATTAATGCTGTTTTGTATCAATAATTTGCATTTACACTACATTTTGACTTCTTTTTCGAAAATTAATTTTCTCCCATGAACCCATTGCAAACAATGATTTAACCAGTGATGGAAAGTGGCGAACCGCTTCATCTGAAACTGGAACAAAAACAAACCCGAACGCTCCCGAGCGTCAGAGCGCTGGCTTACTCGCATCTGTCGACTCCGAGTAACTGAAGCAAAAAGTGATTCGCGAACGTGTTCGAAGCTGCTCAGAGTCATATTGTGCTTTTGGGAAAAAAGCTGCTTACCCTCCGAGATTTATGGTTTTCAAGGGCTTTTGACTACAAACTAGTAGTTTACTATCGATATGATGGTTATACAATTAATTTGTCTGTCAAACCATAATAAATCACACCTCGCTCGGTTACTCGCGAGTAAACGCTCGCGAGCTTGTTGCTACTTCTTTTGACATGTTCTCCCGAGCAGACGGGTGCGGGCTTACTCACACCTAGCCAGATCCCGAGTCTGTGATTTTTGTTTATGCGTTGGTATACACTCGTGAGCTGCTTCGTGATGCGAACTTTTCCAGCACTGGATTTAACATTCTAGGAAAGTGTACCAGTTATGGACATAGTTGGTTCCCTATTTGGCCATATGCGAAATTCGAATAACTTTCACATTTTTATTCTTTCTGAATGTTTCAACATCAAGATATATCCTCTATCATACTGCTAAAGCACAAAAAAACTTTTCAAAAATGTTGATACTTCTAATTATCCCGTATGGCGAAATAGGGAACCACTATGGCCATAACTGGTACACCTATCCTATTTAACCCCAAAATTTTTGGAAAATTTTATGAGCGATATCTTCATTACATATTAGCGTTGCATTATCATTCGCTCTTTATGGCGTTTGAGTTCATTTCGTGCAAATATTCGATAGTCCATAATTGGTACACTTTTATGTCGAATGCTAGGAACGCTAATTGCCATAATTGGTACAAGACATCGCTTTTTAAAAACCATTTTTAGAAGCTTAAAGTCAATTTAGTACAAAACTGTTTAAATCAACAAGATTCGCAAGGCTTTAAACAACTAGTAATTGACACCAACAAGTCATGCTTGCGTTTTAGAAACGCGGTTACAACTTGATTTGTATTACTACTGTTGACATATTGCAATCCATAAATTGGTACACCTACCCTAGTTTAAAATCACTTCACAGTTACATGTGATCTGCGGTGATAATGCACTTTTCGGGGTAAAAATAACCAAAGCATGGTTGGAACGATTTCCTTGGTGTAGCATACCGCATGTGACATTTAGTATGATTTTTTCATGCTTTCAAGTGTATGCGCCCTTAACCACGATTTTTCGTGCTTCAGAGTACATATGCCCTCAGCCTCGAGGTGTTATGTTAGACAAAATAAAGCCATAAACAACAGCAGTATCGCTGTTGTCAGTTTTGCAAAATCGTTCCCATCAATCCGTAGCTGAAGCTGGAAAATCTCTCGATCCAATTTTCACTCCAATCTGGAATATTGATCCTTTTCCTACGCTTTCATACCTGTGGGCAGGATGCACTAGACTGGTTCATTTATTGAAAAATTTACATTCGTTTCAATGGTAGAGCTTTATCAATAGGTAATGCCATTTCCGTAATGAACAAACTGACTGCCTGTAGGAAATTAACTAGGTTAATTGAAACCAGTCCTATCGTGCCCTGCAAACGACAGCTTCTCGACCAGAGATGGGAATTGGGCGGTAGCAAAAAAGACAGCCGCGTCGCGTGTATGATATCACACCAAATGGGTTTTACCTGTAAAACAACAGCACCAGGGGAAAAAAGCGCACCGTGCTTGCGTGGAGCTCGCAAATATTTACTCATCAATAATTCATGAAACAAAATTATGCTGTCGATCGTTCCTACCCACTGGTATTGACCGACGCAGCACCGGAACCGGAATAGGTGCCAGCAGGGAGAGTTGTCCGCTGCTAGTGGCACGTTTATGGAAGAATGGTTTTGAACCACTAATGTAGTATCCCAATCAGGAACCATTTTGATTTTGAAGCATTTTTAGTTACGCACAGTTATTAAAGTTTGGGTTCCCAAAATGGTTCCACCGATGATGGGATGACAGGTTTTATTGACAAACTATTCACAATATTTATGTTGTTTCGTTATTGTTTATCTTCTGAGATTGTTTCAAAACTACAAATACAGTTCAGATAATTATCGTAGCTGGTGTGAAAACCAGTGTGTATAAACATAATGATTCATTTTCATTTTGCTATGCTAACCGAGGTATTAGATTTAAAAAGTATAAATGGAGAGGTTTATTTAAGGCGAAGTGGTGTGGCACTCTTTAAACGACTTGCTTGTGTATTGGTGTAATAAGTGTCATTGACGATGCAGCAGTATGCGTTTATCCCAAACGAAAACAAAGCTGTCAATCTGTTGCTCTGCAATAAATCTATTCACCTAGCAGGGTTTTTGGTAACACACTTACAGAATTCTCTATTTCTCATAATGACAATGTCTGGCAGAGGGGATGGCATCATAAGTTTTTCACTGTGGTATTTGACAGGTCTTGTTGTGCCTTCTTATCGGGAGCATAAATTTATACTCCAGTTGAACTTCTCACGCACACTCATGTATTTGTTGAATGTTTACCTTCCGTATGAGTGAAAATGGTACATAAAATGCACCAAACAAGACAAAAACTGCTCAAAGCTTGTATGTGATAATCTGTACAGTATCGCAATCAATTATAATATGCTTAAGCTTATTTTTGCGTTCGTAGGAAATAAAATGTCAGCCGTATTCCCAGAAGCGTTTGATTCATAACTGTGGGCATTGAAAACCATACCACAATAATGAATCAAAGATAAGATGATTCCGAAACAAAAGCCAAAACGTATGCTTTCACTAGCACACCATTCGTTTACCTCACAGATAAATTGCTGTTATAGTGTTTTGATCCAAAATATGAGTCGATTTGATTCATAATAGGGATCCTTCTCTCCACTGATCCACATCTGTGGGGGGACATCGTTTGCAATTTCTATCGAAATCGACACTTTTCGTAAATAATCGGGTATTTTAAGGTGTATTCTATAAAATAACTATATTCTTCAGTGCCAGGGAGGTAATTTTGTTTTGTACAGGGTCACCATGTTTTTTTAATCATATTTTGTTCTGAAAAATTAACCTTAGTTGATCCATAACTGTGGGGTGACTGTATGTACCGTAAAACGGGGTAACTTTGATAGTTCGAGATCCATACATACTTAACGAAATAACAATGTTTCAGTTAATCAATTAAGCAAAACGAATGCAAAAGTTAAGACTATTAGTTTGACACTTCATGTCAAAGCTATTTTTCGTTGGAATCAAGTACATTCAGGGATTTATATGCAAATATTGAAAATTTATGAGATTTTAATGTTTGAAACGCTCACAAACAAATCGGTTCTACGATCACTATTTGATGTAGTTTTGAATAGTTGGTCATTTATCGTTGACAGCCTAGTTATCATAGAACTTGAGTACGGTCTCAAATCTCTTAGCGAAAAGCATTTTCACAAACTGGGGCCATTTGCATTTTTGTAATCTAAGTCAAAAATTTCCATATAGCGTTAAACGTCATCGAATTTTGTTCGATTTATACTCCATTATCAAAGTTACCCAAAACAGAAAACCGACTTTCGATTATTTGAAAAATGATATATCCATTCAGAATAAATCTTTTGGCAATCTATCAACTGTAAACGATAGTTAGGATACAGTACTTGTTTTAAAAATATGAATATAATTCTTTGAACAGCATGCATAAATATTCAAGTTTTCTTCGAAAATCTATCAAAGTTACCCCGTTTTACGGTACTTGATTTTTTTATCTTTAAATGAAAAAATTGAGTGAGATAAAAAGAAAAATAAAACAAAATGTTGAAAACATCAGCAGCAAAAATAGAAAATAAAAACTAACATTTTTACAGCCTATAACTTAAATTCGCCTTTATTTATCAAAATTGAATGGTTTAATAATAGAAAAATATAGAATTTAGAGAGATCTAATATACTTGGACCACTCTATTCTTTCAAAATGGATTATCCTAGAGTTTATAATAAAGAGCAGGACTCAGGATATTTTTTCCTAAAAAACAATTTTATTGAATTTGGAAATTTAAACATTTCATATAACTTGTTTCATGGAATTACCTTTTATACATTTTCCATAAGATGCATGTCCTACTAAACGAATAGGCCGCCATAGTTTATAGGGAGCTATTTTTCAATGTATCGTAAGGCCGCCTTCCACTCTTCAGCTTCACGCAACCACATGCATGCTCCATTCACCGTTCATTGCACTACTATTTTTTCATTCAGAACATACACGACCCGCCAAATGTATGGAATTGCCTCACCGAGTATTGCAACACTCGTTGTGAATATTGCAACATCCAATGAAAACATGAAAATCACTACGAAAGCAAATTAGGGGGAGATCCCCAGTGCCGGACAGCACCCAATACCGGACAAAGTCGAAACATTGAGAAATCATGGTCCAATCAAGAAGGTGTATTCGTAGAAAAGAAAGCTATTATGGAGACTAATGTTTGCGTAGAATAACACATCCTTGAAATATGCATGCCTTTTAAAAAAGTAGAAAAGTTTGAAAATTTTTAAAAATTTGACGTATCCTCTTAATTTTGAGCCTATCTAGTAATTATTTTGAATAGGAAAAAAACTTTGAACACGCAAGCATGATCGAACATAATCCTAATTTGATAGTATGAATGTATTTTGTACCATAATTGAACTAAATATGGACAAATTACAATTTTCGTTAGCATCTCTTGTCCCTCAGTTTCGGACAGCTTGATTTGTTTATGATATCTTTGTAATTATTGCGTCAGTGTCTCAAAACACTTTCATTTTTCATGGGTTCCGTCTATCATGGTATCAAACATGCAATAAAATTAGTAAGAATTAACATTCAGAACAACATCGTAAAATGTGCTATTTTTCATCATATATGGAAGATGTTTTTGTATAGGCATCTTGCAAACTAAGAAAAACTCAAATTATTCTTGTAAATGATGCAAATGCATTTGAATTGGTAATTATAAACTATTCCTATAGTGTACACATTCAATGATGTTCAAATTTTCAGATTTCGAGGCATTTCTAGATCGTGTCCGGTATTGGGTGCAATCTTTCAAGATCGATCAATTTGGTACTAAAATACATCATCAAAAGGTAATATCAAAATTCATGTTTATATTTTCAAATTTATTTTTGTACACTATAAAAATGATAATATTTATCATAAATGGGTAACACGAGCCCATAAAATCAATATTTTTCGAACTATGAATTTAGTGGCTTACGTGTCCGGTACTGGGGGATCTCCCCCTATGCTTACCGGTGTTTCATCTGATTCTATGACACTACCCGAACGCCACTCCCCGAATGGGTCACTACCCGAACGCCATTACCCCGAATGCATAAAATTTGGAACTTATTCTAGTGAGATAGTGGGGAGATAATTATACGATTCCTTATGAGTATTTAACGAGTTTGGCTCAACAATTTATATATCAAACATTAGAAGATATAAAAGCAGCTAGTTTTTTAGCTAATAATTTTTGAATACTAAGTTTTATTTCGATTTGTCCTCTAATTTTGGTGAGATTCACACAGCCACATTGCAATGCTCTGAAGAACAGCCTATTTCGAAAAAAAGGGTGAATTTATTATGCAAAGCATAGCTATAATATGCACAAAATTAGGATGTAGTACATTTTCTTATTGGACGTCGGAACCCACTTCCTTTACTTATTATAGGTGTCGGGCTACTAGCATTAAGATCTCCTTAAAGATTTTGTTTCGTAAACGGTGGTAATGGAAGATCACCCTGAGATAATCGCTGCAAGTGTTCGTCTATGGAACCCGCTTAAAAACCAACCTGATAGACAACCGTTCCACTAAAGCAAGGAAACGTTAATACACTTGTACATGTTAGAAAAACGGTGGCCTTTGATTGCCGCTACAGTAAAAACTTTCGTTGGTTTGTGGGATCATTAATTTGAATTTCGATGAGATAATCAAAATTTTTTTCCGATTCAGCACAATGAAGAAATGATGATGACAGTAAAGCGGTAAGCAAATTCATAAGAGACCTGTCTGTTTCAATACAAGAAGATGAATGAAAGGGAAAATTACTGATTAGAATTATAGGAGGATTCACTTGAGTGAATGCCTTCAGGATATATTCCTTCAAAAAAAGCTGTTCTATATGGAAATATTAATGACTAGCTTGTCCAACGAAAACTTGAAAGAACAGTCTATTTAAGAAAGAAGGGGAAATTTCTGGTGAAACGTTTGCAGCTATAACGTGAATGATCACTGTAACAACGTGATATGTAACAATATGATATGTCATATCATGCTATGACACAACATACATACACAAGAAAGGAAAATATTTGCTTTAAAACAAAATTGAAATATGGACACCACCAAGAAATTCAAAAATCTGTGTTCACGCAGTTGTTTTAACTAGACCATATTAAGGATTATGGGTTCAAATTCCTCCGGTGGTGGATCTTATGCATTGAGCATTTCTTTGACGTTCTATGCCCAGGGACAATAGAACATGTATAATAATGGTAAGTTAACAAGGAGAGCTCTCAGTCATTAAACGGCTTATTTTATCAAAAGCCCATTCACAAATTTCGTAACGCTGAAGGGGACAAAAAAAGTTGTCCATGCAAAAAGTGGTACGAACGGGTGGGTAGGTGTCAAAAATAGTAAATTTTGGCGTTATGAAATTTGTAAATGAACCCCTGAACTGCGAAAGTGCCCACTGGGCTGATAAAAAGGTACCGTCTCCGAAAGAATGAGAAGAGTTGCCATCAATATATTTCGAAAGAAGAGCTGGCATAAAAAAGAAGGGAAAATGTATGATGAACATTTTACCGACGAATTTTACGCGCCATTAATTACCAGTTTTCATTAGAGACGCATTTTTGCCCGCAAAACAATATATTTCACTGTATCTCATACTATTCGGGGTAATGGCTCATTCGGGGTAGTGGCGTTCGGGGTAATGACCCATTCGGGGTAATGGCTTTCGGGGTAGTGACCCATTCGGGGTAGTGGCATTCGGGGTAGTGGCGTTCGGGGTAATGGCGTTCGGGGTAATGGGATGGAGCCGTTTCATCTTCAAGTGTTGGAATATTCAAGACGGGTATAGTAAACATAGGTGAATCCAAATCAAATACTTTTGGCGGGTAGTGTAAGTTTTTCTCATTTCAATTTATTTTTTCGACAATGAAATATGAAACAATAAAGCAGTTTTATTGGTTAATAATAAAAAAATAACAACGTGAACCAAATTGAGCCATTTATGATGTAGTGTTGGCATCGCCTCCAAGAAGTCTATGAGGTACATGAATAACTTCAAGAGTAAACACCACGATTATACTAATCAAACAAATTCAATCAATCTGCTCTCTATCGAAGAGTTCTGTGCCAATTTTTGGATTTTTATACAAAGTAGGTCAAATTGTATGAATGGAGTTGTGTTTGATCCTTCGACCTTGACGCTTGCTCCTGGGCAGTGCGTCAAGAAAGCCTGAGCAGTCGTCAGTTGTTTTCCCTCTCGGGGCGCATGCCTATTTTCTCTGAGAGCTTTTATATAGCCGAGCAAATGAGTGAAGCAGAAAGTGGATTGTTGCTGCTCAAGGATGACGAATCAATTGGTGAGCTCGTTTCATGCTACTATTTTAATCTATAAAATATGTATGACTGCATCTTTAATCGTTACAATGGTAAGACGTTAAATATGATTTTCAACAAACTTTGAAAGGTTCGTCACTGTGAGGTCGAAATAAACTCTGATTCATAAATTGTTTATGTTCAATTTTTTTTTTCAAGACTCCTTTTTCTTTTTACCTTTATTTTTGTAATTAAAAAAAACTTTGAATGGTTCGACACTACAAGTGTGGACTTGCGAAAGGTTCACTTTATTCAACAAACTTTGAAAGGTTCGTCACCTCAAGTGTCGGTTTAATTTTTCTCTACATAGATATTGTTCATATCAAATGAAAATATTATATTTACATATAAGCATGTTTATATCTCACAAATAATTATTTATCAATGTCTAATCACTTATCAAAGTGAATCCTGTGACCCAACGATCCTCCCCATTAACAAACATCCCTCCCAGTAACCTTTGTGGAGATGCAGAGGCAAACACGGTCTCCAAATAGCAAAGGTTACACACTAACAGTTCTTCCCCCAATCCCACCTGACTGCAAGGACGTATAAATAGAGGCACTGAATTATGCACACTGAAGAAGATTATGGCCAATCCCAGCCGAACTTCTCGTTGAATCTTTGTGCATTTTCACTGACTTCGGTCAATCACGGAATAGCAACCATTGATATGTGTAGTCAGTCTAAGCTAAGCTAAGCTTAAGTAGGTCAAATTGTATGAATGGGTCGAAAATTGGTGCTTTGTCCCTACATGCATTTGATATCAAAACAGGTTTTGCTTTACACCATATGAATACACATACCTTTCTGCAGTTGCTGAAGTTTTTCGAGGGACTTTGGTAGCAGTCTCCGCAAACGAATCGGTCCGATTGTAAATCCCAGTTGGGTATTCCAGTTTTTCGAATTTATATATATTTCCCGCATCCTCATTTCTGCAGTTTTGTCACCTTAAACTTCGCGGGTTTCAGTACCCCAATGTTCTCTGATTGAATTCAGCACTCTTTTTCACAAGCTTCACAACAGCAATCCGAATGCTCCAGACCGTGCACTCCTGGAGGCTTACCTGGAATCTCTATGATTCTTATTTTTGACTTTGTCAACTTGATACGAGCTTGCTGTAACGGAGCTTTTATGGATCCAACGAGCATTTCTTCACATTGGTTGTCTAAAATAATACACAAAAAAAAGTAATGGAGATTATGTGGAAATCTTCGCGAATGAAGATTCAAATTTACCGATTGGTTGGTCGACCTCCATCGAAGTTGTTGATGAATTTTGTCCTGCTCTCTCAGCGCAACAAGGTGACAATGCTGGATGTCAATTTCCGGCGTTGCTGCAAGAATTGGGACTGGCAGAGGCAATTTGCTCAAAAAATTCACGTCCAAGTTCGTTTATCGGTCGATCTTCTTTATGACTGTCTTTAAAGTCGTACGTAAGACGACTGAAGCTTGGCGCTTCTATGCAAGCGAAGAACTGGTCGACTTCTGGTGAACCGATGAACGGTTCGTCAGGCAACGACAACTCTTCTAATGCTGGTAGCTGAACCGCTACAACGTTATCCGTGAAATTTTTCAGTAGTTCACTGGAAGGCGTCGCGGTCACGAGAGGTAGCGGATGGCATACATTCCTGTATCATACTCCGGCGAGAACGATTTGCAAGCTACCGTTTTCATCGCAGTCCGTATACGGATCTAAAACCAAAAAGAAGAAATTATGTAGTGATACAAATATCATTCCTGTGCGTAAGAAAAGTAAAATTCAATAACAAGTGTGGAGGAATTGAAAACTTACCATCAATCGACCCATCTGGCTGCATAATTTCACCCACAAATGAGTTCACGGTATCGCACTAGCTCGTATTGCATCCGGGTTGTTGGCTACCGCCTTCCGCTTCCTTTCGATGCAAAGCAGCATTGCTGCTTTCCTTTTCCAGGAAACTCGCTTTAGTTCGATGTTAAGTGTAATGAATTGACGCGAGTTTTTGGAAATTCGATAAAGTGAGTGGCTTTACGGATTGCCATATGTATCTTAAACGGTGTGATAATTTGTGAAAAACTGTATGTAGTGTGCAACATTTTTGAAAAAATCCAGCAAAATTGTGGTCCCGGTTCGTGTGCTGATTGATTGAGAAAGAAGAAACCTGTATGGAAGTCAACGTTTTGCATTGCAGGTAAAGAAAAAATTAAATTTATCATTTCTATAATTGAATGCAATGTGCAATTAGGGTTGTCGCAAAATCTTAATTAATCGATTAATTAATAATCGATTACAGTCCAAGAATGCCGATTATCGATAATGATTAATCGACCAGTATTTTTTCGATTAATCGAAATAATCGACATGTTTTCCATAAATATGAGTTCTTACTGCTATAAGCTACACCGGAGCAAAATAAAACGTGTGGGGCGAAATGAAATACTATGTTTTTTCGTGGTGAAACTTGATGTATTAGCAGATTATACTTTCATCAATATATGTTTCATTTGATAGCTTAATATTTCTGTAAGTATTTTTTTTTAACTTACCAGAAATTTTATTGAAAAACAGTTTGAAAAATTGCTCTCGAAAGATAAATCCTTGTAAATAAATCGACGAGCACGATGAAATTCTTCGAAAATTTGATGGCACAAAACCAATTCGCGAAGCAATGTTTAGCAAATTGTTACTCATTTTTTTTTTCAAATCAAGATGAATTTTAGTATGTTATTAGTAAATAACTTCGTTGAACCTATGGCCTTTTTCTATAATTCTGAAGCGAACAACAATTTCCTTATGTTACCAATGAAGTTTATGAAACTTTCCCTCGCACAAACTCGTCTGAGTCCTGGACAAATGCATCAGTGTAAAAATATGCAAATCCGTTGACCCGTTCTAATGTTAACCTTTTGACCAGGATTGGTATCTTGAAATAGGAGTGTAATCTTGAAATAAATTAAGAAACTAAGAAAAACAACAGGAAACAGGGGCCTTCTCTAGCCTAGTGGTCCGCGGCTACAAAGCAAAGCCAAGCTGAAGGTGTTTGGGTTCGATTCCCGGTCGGTCCAGGGTCTTTTCGTAATGGACATTTCCTTGACTTCCCTGGGCATAGAGTATCATCGTACTTGCCACACGATATACGAATACGAAAATGGCAACTATGGCAAAGAAAGCTCTCAGTTAATAACTGTGGAAGTGCTCATAAGAATACTAAGCTTAGAAGCAGGCTCTGTCCCAGTGGGGACGTTAATGCCAATAAAAAGAAGAAATAGGGTTGAGAGCTTGACTCATCATAAAATTTAACCAGGCATTTCTTTAAGAGTATTTTATTTTTTTTTTTAAATTTCTCGTGACATTACCACAAGTATAACTTTTCGTATTACTGTATGCATTTGTCATGATTTTCACCACGAATTTCATCTGAATATAAATAAAATTTCCCAGACATTCTTCCAACGATGTCTACAGAGGAACGTCAAGGAAATTTATCAGAAATAATAAGATAAATCTGGGAGTAAATTTTAAATAAAATTTTAAGTGACCTTTGACAAAACTTTTGTAAATTTAAGGTATTTGTTGAAGTATTCCTATTAAGATGAAAGAAAGAACTTCCAAACTTTTTTAAGACTAGAAAATTTTCTTGATCAATTACTAAGATAATTGAAAGAAAAAATCATTTGAATATCTTGCAGGATTTTCTTAAAAACATTAGACAGAATCACTGAAAAAATTTGTGCTTGAATGATCCGAGGATTAACCAGAATGATTGCTGTAGTATTGGTGTGATAAAAAACCTCTAAAAAATTCACGAAGAGTTTACATGAGAAATCGTTAGTTATATGTTTGGAAAATTAGCAGAAGTAATCCGCGGATAAAATGTTGGAGAAAAGCCGATAGAAATTCGTGAAGGAGTTTATAAAAGAATGCCTAGAAAATAATTTTTCTAGCAATCCCTAGGATTGCTTTTTTCAGAAATCCAAACCTTTATGTCTAAAAAAAAAGAAGTATTGTAGTCGTAGAAATTCTTAATGGGTTTATTCTAAAAATCCCTTAAGGGTATTTTTAGACAGTTCACACCGTCTCTAGCTAAAGCAGGGTGTACAGATTGAATGATCACTAACATAAGGGAAAGAACAACCTGAAACACCCAGTAGCCCAGTGATGATTTTTTCGATTGACGAAAAGTTCGCACCGACTGGGCGGGAATCGAACCCACGCTTCATGGCATTCACGATATGCCTAAATAACTGATGACTTGTTTGACTTGACTTTGAGGTTTTTCTTAGAAGAACCCTTACAAGGATCTTGAAAGTAACTACATCCGAAGGAAATCATTTATTGTTTGTTTTTGCGACAATTTGCAGAGCATGGAAATTTCTTGAGGCACTAGCATTGGAGCAAATGTTGGAGTTGCTCAATGCATCCCTGCGCGAAGAAATATCTTGAGAAATTAAAAAAAAAATTATTGATAATTTTGTAAAAGTTATGACACGTGAAAAATTTTTAAGCCAAAAACCGATGCAAGGGAAATCCCCAAGGAAATTTTGGACAAATCTCTAGAGCATCCTTAACCTTCCAGTTGTCGCGCGGTTCACCACCGTCAGAACCACCACGCTACTGTTGCGGCGAAAAGCGAGCTTTTTCACCAGTATTGTACAACAGCGCGACGACTGAAGTGTTAAAGAATTTATTTGAAGACTAGTGGTCCCGGAAAACTTTGTCTTGCCATCAAGTAGGCTGTTGAAAAACGCTGTGGATCGTCTCATACGAAAAGACAGTTCCGTTCAAGCATGTTTCTCCGACTTTCTCGGTGAATATCCTGGGATTTTTATACACACAAACACGTCGGAGCCCTTGACGAACAAAACGGAGAAATAATCATTCAAATCCGTTGACCCGTTCGTAAGTCATTTCGTGACATACAAACACCATTCCATTTTTATTTATATAGATTTTCAAAAACAATGTGGGAAAAATATTAAGAAAATCTTCTGGGAGAATTCATCGTAGAATTTTTAGAGTAAAATCTGGAAATTTCCTACAATTTTTCCTCAGTAAACCAGAAGAAACCATATATGGTGATTCTTTGGTAAGATTATGTATTCAACAAAAATTTCACATCATGCATTGAGGGCAAAAATGGCCAATAACTTTGAAACATTCTCAAAATTAACTTTGAGCCGATTTCCATTCACTTCAATGAAAAGATAAGAGACCCTTACAATTTTTTAAGAGCAGTTTTTGTATGTTTGAGTCCTGGACGCAAGGGCATCTGGAACAAGAATATCTTGGAATTGGTTCAGATTGGG
The DNA here is from genome assembly GCF_002204515.2 of Aedes aegypti. Lineage (NCBI taxonomy): Eukaryota > Metazoa > Arthropoda > Insecta > Diptera > Culicidae > Aedes > Aedes aegypti. The sequence goes on from NW_018734735.1 coordinate 16,211, forward strand.
CTCTTGGAATACCTTCAGCAATTACTCCAGAGATTGTTCACAGAATTTCACCGAGGGCTCTTTTACGAATTCATCCAAGAATGCTTCCAACTATTCATTCAGAGTTCTACAACGGATTCTACCAAAAATTTCTCCAGGTTTTTTTTGGGATTTCTCCCATAATGTCACCATCATTTATGCTTTAAAGATTCCTCCAAAAAATATTTTTGAAATTATTTCAAGAATGCTTTTTAGAGATTCCTCCATGTATTCTACAATACAATGATTTGTTTCCAGATATATCATCAGGGATTCTTCAGAAATTTTCACCCAAGCTTCTTCAGGATTTTTCCCAGGGGTTTCTCCAAGAATTTCTCTCAAGATTCTTCCTTTGTAAACAGATTCTCTCAAGTATTCCTTCTGGAAGTTCCCTAGAAATCTCATGAGATTCTTCCAGTAAGAAGAAAGAATTTGTTTTGGAAATATTCCACAGATTCCTCCAGAGATTATTCCAGATTTTGGCTTCAGAAATCCTCAGGAGATTTTTTTCAGTTATTTCATTCGCGATTTTTTCAGAAAGTCTTCTAAATATTCCCACAGGCATTTTTTGTCAGAGGTTTCTTAAGAATTATTCGAGTCGCTTTTTTTTATGCCACCAAAATTTCCTCCTTGGATTGTTCTATGAATTCATTATGGGTTTCCTCCAAAATTCTGCAAGAATTCAAAACAATTCATTCAAGAATTCCTTTAGAAATTGCTCCGATGAAACTTTTAGAGATTACTTATAGGCATCCTTCTAGAATTTATTCAAAGATGACTGCAAATATTCTTTTTGAAATTCATCGAGGGATTTCTGCGAGAATTCTTTTAGAAATTTTTTAATGATTTCTCCAACCATTGCTTCACAAATATCACTACGGTACTCCAAGACATGTTCATGTGGTTCTTTCAAGAGTTCATCCAGTAATTTCTTCAGGAGTTTTCAATAGAAAAATTTTCTCAGAGATTTGTTCAAGAATTTATCCAGGGAATTCCTAGTATTTTCCTGTAAATTAATCTAGCGATTTCTCAAGAATTTACTCTAGGAATTGTTCCAGAAATTTTTCAAAGGATTCTACCTGTTTTATACAGTCATTCTTGTTAACATCGTCCAGAATATCCTCATGGTTTATTTTTTAAGGAATTCTTTATTTGTTCTTAAGGATTTTCATGAAGTCAACCGATACTTCCGCAAACAAATTTCATCCTGGAAATTCCTTCCAAGTTGTTGGTTTTATTTAAAAAAAAACAAGAATTTTCTCCACAATTTATTGAAGAATGCCTGTAGAAACTCATCCAATATATTGATACATCTTAAAAATTCCTCCTGGAAATGCCAGTTTTTTTTTTCAGAATTTCTCCATTTATTTCTTCGGGTATTTTTCTGGAGATTTCTCCAGATTTACTTTTCCTAGAATTCTTTCAGGAAATACTCCACGAATTTCCCCAAGAAATCCCAGAATGTTTTTTATTAAATAACTTGGATAAAATACGGGTCGGACTCGATTATCCAGTGACTCGATTATCCGGAGTGGAAAAACAAATCGATACTCCGGATAATCGAGTCCGACCTGTAGTAGAAGAAATCTCTTAGTAGCGCTTAAAAGAATTCCTGAAAAAAAAAATTCTTGCGGGAGTCCGAGGGGGAATCCCTTGAAAATTTTAGAAGGAATCTGTGGACGACTCCTGGTGGAATTCTCGGAGGATTTTCTGTAAGGATTCTTTGGGCAAATACTGCAGGGCACGACGATGTGTAAGGATGTATGAGGGGTTTCTTGTAGAGTCTACCATAGGAATCCTATGAGAAATTGATAGAGAAATATTTTGCAATTTTTTTGGGAATCGCTGGAGATTTATTTGACAGTTTTTTTTGAAGCCTGGAGGAGGCTTAGAAGAATTCATGAAAATATCTTTGGAAGAATTTGTGTAGGCCGAAATTACTGAGGAAACCCCTGAAGGAATCTCTAGAAAAAAATCTAATTGATTGCTTGAAATGAAATTTGGGTCAATCTGGGAACTTCTGGGTCAACTTCTTGAAAGATTACTAGAATCTTTAAAAAAAATGCCTGGTTGAATCACGAAGTAATTTGGACAGGAATCCATGTAACTCTGGAAAATTTCTTCGCAGTGTAATTCCTGGAGCAGTTTTAGACTTATCTATGGATAAATCCATACAAGAATAAAAATCTAGGAATCCCTGGACAAATTTCCGGGAGAACCAGTCTAGAAGTTCTTCTTGCGATATTTGGGAAAAATTCTGTAGAAATTTCTGTAGCCCTATCTGAATCGGTTCGATGAATCCAGTTATATATTGGTCGCAGGTTTTACGTCTTTTTACTTTTGGATACAAAAAATAAATTTCGTTCTATGTTTGTGTTTTGTCATACAATGAAGGATCGGAACCGAATATGGGATTCGTTAATAACTTATTTATCCAGACAACCAGAAGTCGCATAAAAGTTCACGTAATAACTCATTTTACATACAAATTACATCATACCCGCAAAACACGGTGCATGAAATCATCAGATTGATGAGTTTCCTCCCATAAAATGCTATCTTCTGAGTTCATTAGTACGTTTTGTTTCGCCCCTTACACTCGTACAAAGTAAGTTGAAATAATCCGAAGCAGCCGTAAAATCAACATTTGTTATAATAAGTTAAATCGCATAAGATCACAGGATAGTTCGGTAGAAAATTCATACACTCGCATTGTGTGCCATTTTTCGTATATGCACGTATATCACCTCCACTTTTGTGCGTAGAAGGCTTTTTCGCGACAACTTTTAAGTTAAATTCTGCACATGTAAGCACATGGTTATACTTACATTTTGGTTGTCTGTGTAATATTTGCTGTATGGAATGACGTCTTTCTGAATGTTGATAAAATCATAGATTTTGAGATGTGAAAATATTAAAAAAATCTACGAGAATTTTTGATAATTTTACAGTGAAATAAAAACATTTTCTAAAATATGTGAGAGAAATTCAAGAGATACTTAGGGAAGACAAAGAAAACGCTGGAAGTTGATGTAGAAATCTTTTCAAAAGTGAATAAAGGGAACTCAGCAGAACATATTCCCACTGTAGAGTGTAAAACATGAACGTATTCCCACTGTAGAGTGTAAAACATGGAACGGTAGTAAAAATTTGTAGTAGGCAAATGGCATAATGACCCATGGTTATTCGGGACCGATTAATTAATAGACAATATACTGCCGTGAATCGTTAGTCAATCCCATCCGGCTCCTGGTCATTTGGCCTAATGCCGTTATTCCGAATTAACAATCGCTCAACGAACATTCAAAATAATCTATAGAAGATTAAAACAAATTGTTTTGCCTCGTTAGTGTAGCTGAAAGATCATAGGAAAATAAGTTGAAAACTTGTATATGGGACTGACTTGTGATTCATGGCAGTATATGACAATCGGGCTTCCTCTTCTTCTTGGCATTAACGTCCTCACTGGGCCGGCTTCTCAGCTTAGTGTTCTTATAAGCACTTTCACAGTTATTTACTGAGAGCTTTCTTTGCCAAAGTTCCCATTTTCGCATTTTTATATCGTGTGGCAAGTACGATGATACTCTATGCCCAGGTAAATTTCTATTACGAAAAGATCCTGGACCGACCGGGAATCGAACCCAGACACCTTCAGCATGGCTTTCCTTTGTAGCCGCGGACTCTAATCACTCGGATAAGGAAAGTCCTCTACAGGGCTATGTTTGTTGAAAAAAATCTCACACTGATGATCTTGAAAAACGACAATTTGGGGTTGATGCACAGAGAATATCAAAATGAGTAACTGCGAAAATCTATGATCATAGTTCATGGGTTTATGATTGTCTGTACGATCAATTTTCGTACGCAACAGAGTGTTTTATAGGAGAACATCACCGTACTCTGCAATAATCGACGTCAGTTAATCGATTATCTCGATTATTGAGTTGGCCAGGTATCGATGAAAAATTAATCGATTGTTGAGTCGATTAATCGATTAATCGAAATAATCGATTAATTTGCGACGTCCCTATGTGCAACGAATGCCCAAATGTATTTTTTTGGATTGATACAATCCAGCAACGATTACTCAGGTATAAATAGTATATTTTCCTTATTTTCCAAACATGAATCCTTTTTCACCCTTACTATTACACAGCTGTGTCGATAGTACCTACATAGCTTTCTATCGCAAAACTGAAAACTAGGCACAAAAGTCCATCACATTGTCGAAGTTCCAATGCTTAGCTTAGACTGACTACACATATCTATGGTTGCTATTCCGTGATTAATCGAAGTCAGTGAAGATTCATCAAGAATCAACTAGAAGTTCGGATGTCATATTTCAGTGCCTCTATTTACACAGGGTCAATAACGGCGCTGGCCACGTCCTTGCAGACAGGTTGAGATTGGGGGAGGAAATATTACTGTGTAACCTTTGCTTTGGAGATCGAGTTTCCCAGTGCATCTCCACGTAGGTTACTGGAAGGGATGTTATTTAATGGAGAGAATCGTTGAGTGTAAGAATTTACTTTCATAAGCGATTATGCCGACACACAGTATTGTTGTGACGGCTGAGATAAATGATGAACACAACAGCTTATCAACCAATTCAAATTTATTTAACCCACTTTTCCTAACAATAATTAATCTTCACCTGCGATGGTGGCCATGATTTTACGCGACTTTTCGCAAACGGTTTTCTTCTACTTCTGGCTACATATTTAAGCGCAACCACTCAATGTCGGGAGTATTTGGGTTAAAAGTAAAGAGCAAGGGTAGTTATGATAACGATAGGTAAAAGAAAGTTCTTCGAGTTCGTTGCAAAAGAATAAAAACACAAATCCAACCTTGTGGGAGGCTTCGCTACCCTAGTAGAACGTCTCAAGGTTAGCTTCTTGGGTCAAAACTGGTGTAGCCCAGGATCAGGGGGTGCTAGTCGTCGACCAGCTTGAATCTCCGGACTCAACCTCACAGACCGGAGCACTCGGCGTAGCTGATGATGCATTGTCATGTTCGTTCACGGGTCGCTACTTCAGCCGATGGAGCAGCTATTTCCGGACTGTAGTGATCCCGATTCTCGATTCTAGCATTGGTCGATGACTAGCGCCCACATCAACGATTTGATCAATGTGACGCCAACATCGCCCGTCATCCAAGCGGACAGCGAAATGAAGTTTTTCCAACCTTCTCAGCAATCCTGCCGAACTTCCACTTGTCGCAGATAAAAAGTCCACGACATGTACACATCAGGTCGATTCTCGATCTTATCTGCCGGCCAAACATCATCATCGCAGGTGATTGACCGGTGGCAGGATGTAACAACAGTATGTTGCCAGAGTTCGACATTCAACTGAGCCTTCGAACACTTCAGCAACTACATTGCCCATACCGCTCAGCTTCCCCGTTCGTTGCAAAATGGTAGGGCGCACCCATTTTATGCACGATGCCGTTCATTCGCAGGAACTGTTGAAATTGCTCGGACGTAAACTGAACACTGTGATCGCTGACGAGCCACTGACGGTATTCCAAAAGTGCTGAAAATCTCACGACACCTCCGAATTGTACTAGCAGTGCTGGAACTACACACTCTATTTCGTAAACGCATCGACCACAATGAAAAAGAATGGTTCCGCAAAGTTCACATGAACCCTTTGCAACGGCGCAGTAGGGGTTTCCCAGCAATGTAACGACATCTTCGCCGGTTCACGTCTGATCGACTGGCAGTCGACACAATTTTTGATCATCTCGTCAATAGCACTGTCCATTCGGTTCCACCAGCAATAACCTCTTGCCAGTAACTTGGTTCGAGTTGCTTTCGGTTCCGTAGGGTTGCTGGCACATACACGGATTCCCAGCAGCAGGCAACCTTTTTGCATCGCAAACTCTTTCTGGTCAATTCAAAATCGTTCCTTGCCTTCGACGAGTACACCGTACTTGATTTAGTGATGGCGATTTAAAATCGATGTTACGAACATCGATTTTTTCGTTCCGATTAATCGATTTTTTTAATCGATGTTAGGATAACTCAAAATCGAGTGAATCGATTTTCATTATTCGATTTTTTGTTACGATTCAAAAGGACGAAATTGATCAGAATTGATTATTGAGATGATGAGCTATAAACTTTGTTTGGAATCAGCCTTGAGATGTTGAATGTATATTTTTTAATTTCCAACGTTTTTTAATTGAAGGAATTTAATTATCAAATGTAATTGCATTTGGTCTTATTTTGAGATTGTATTTTTGTAAATTTCCATGTGAACTTGAAAATCGAATTGATTCAAATGATTCGATTAAATCGGCGAATCGATTCGACATATCGAATTTGAATCGATTCAGTAACATCGATGTTCTGGTCAAATTCGCCCAACGCTAACTTGATTCCTTGAATCAATTTTCTTCATCGTTGAATCTTCAGCAGTTGTCTGGGTCAATTCCGCCACAGTAAGGAGAAGTGTCTCGTTTTTCCGCTAAGTTCGACTCATCAATGACGTTGTCTGAATTGAGGGTATGCGGTATGAGTTCGCCATTGAACGATACGAAACGAAACGATATGCAGAATTTCAAAAAACTGTTCGTAGCCTAACGAAACGAATAATTGAAATATTCCGTAAGAACCGATACGAAATTCAAATCTTCACAAAATATTTCGAAACGAAACAATTTTTTTTTAATATTCCGCGATATTATTTTTGTGTAGTTATAATTTGGTATAATAAACACCGTAGCGTTTAAGGAAAGGAGGGTCTTTTTGTAATCCATTGGTTTGTCATAATTTCAATCATATTACGCGCATCTTACTACTAAACTACAGTCAAGTTAGGTGACAAATATGTGCCATGATGAAGAGAACTAAACTGCCGAAAATAAACAAGTTCTCTACCTGCAATAAAACTTCCCGCTTGTCTTTCAATTACCATACGTTGTGACCCTGGGGCGTAATCATGCGCACTTTTGTAAAATCTTGTAAAAATTGTGATTGTTTTTAATTCTATTTTAATTTCATAACATTATGGAAATCCAAAAAGGAAAATTTTATTTTTACTGCTTCAGTCAATGCGCATTGTTTACCGCTGCGCTAAATCAGTTGCATGAACAGTATTCAACCAAACCATACAGAGGTACTAGTTGGAAGCCCGGTCCGGATTGGGATCTTTTCACGTTGTAACTTTCAAGGATATACCTACATGTCTTATGTGTTTTTTGACAAAAGCCCGTTCACAATGTTTATGACGCTCAAGGGGATAGATGGATGTTCCCTCAATTGTTACAACTAGGAGTGGATCGGAAAGTAGTCTCAAAAATTTTAAACAATCTATAAAATGTTGAGCGATTTAATTATTTAGATATGCCCAACAATGTAATTAAAAACCATAAATAATGTAACCGAAAACTAAACATAACATTTTATTTACAGTTGGATTAAATGGACAAATGGAGTGTGAAATTTGCGGAAAAAGTTTATGACGTCTTTTCGGTGAGAATCGAACTCACGATCTCCTGTTCTCTAAATAGGGAGCGTTACTCCTACGCCACCTAGTAGTAAGGCCCAAGTAAAATGGAGCAAATGTTAAACCTGAAAAATCGGTTTTCTCCTTTTAAAACAACCATTCGAAAAAAAAAAAAAACACACAGGTGTTTCATTTTGAAAACAAATGAGCTGTGTGTTTTTGTTTTCTTCAATTTGTCCTTTTAAAAAAGTGAAAACTGGCTTTTTCAGTTTTAGATGTTTGAATTTAATGATTATTTCTGTATTAAGGTCATTTTTGTTTTGTATCTTATTAACCGCAGATTTTAGGCTCTGGGCTAGTTCATATAAGGTCAATGTTTGTATTTGAAAATGAAAAAGCATAACATGTATTTTTTTCGCGAAAAATCAATAAATAGGCAGTAAGGGTGTGTTTTTATTTTTTCTAACTGTTGGTTTAAAAGGAGAAAACTAATTTTTCAGTTTTAACATTTGCTCCATTTTTACTTGGGCCTTAAGTTATGCTCTGCGGTATTTTGCATCCGATCTTGTGTGGGCTTCGTAGGCGTGCGTTAGTTGTTACCAAGCATTTAGTCGCATCGTGCTAAGGATGTGGGTTCAATTCCCGCGCAGGCCGGAAAACTTGTCGTCAGAAATGTTTTCCGACTGGTGGCCACTGGGCGTTTGCATGCTAGTCCGTTGTCTAGTGTGGTGCTTCCTTCAAAGGGCAAAATGCCCACTGGAAGTATTAACGTGTCCGTGTCTTTTTAATAAGAAACCAATATTAAACAACCAAAAAAATACATTTTTTAAGTTGGGGGACCGCGTAAATTTTGGTCACACTATAAGAGGGGGAAGCGCGAATAAACATAGCTTTTTATATAAAATAATGTACAGTCGCCTCACAGTTATGGATAGTACACAGATATGGATCAAAGTTGGCATTAAAACTGGAATATCTTCTCAAATATAGTTGGAATTACCCAAAACACATTTACCTACGTGAACCATAAATCTATATAGCATCGGCAATCAATTATAATATGCTTAAGCATATTTTTTCCGTCCGTAAGGAAATTAAAATGTTAACCGTATTCCCAGAAGCATTGATTCATAACTGTGGGGCAATAAAAACCATACCACAGTTATGAATCAACGATAAGACGATTCCGAAACAAACGCCAAAACGTATGCTTTCACTAGCACACCATTCGTTTTCCTCGCAGATAAATTGCTGTTATAGTGTTTCTGATCCATAATATGAGTCGATTTGATCCAGAATAAGGATCCTCCTCTCCCACTGATCCACATCTGTGGGTGGACAGCGTTTGAAATTTCTAGCAAAATTGATACTTTTTTGTAAATAATCGGGAATTTTTAAGGTGCATTCCAAAACAAATATGTTCTGCAGTACCAGGAAGGTAATTTTGTTTTTGTACAAGCGTCAGCATGATTATTAATCACATATTGTTCTGAAAAATGACCCCTTAGTTGATCCATAACTGTGGGTGACTGTACGCATCTTCCTCGTTTAAAGTGAAAATAAATCGAAGGCATACCTCAAAATATCAAGAGCACATATCTAAAGAAACAGACAGTGCTGTTATCTATTTATATCACGGATTTGATTAGGCGTGAATATATCATGGATCACAATACCAACCATAGGTAACTCCAAGATCCTTATCCCATTAACCCAATATCCTTTCCATGACAGCTGTGGAGATGCAGAAGATTCTTCGGTCTTAAGTAACAATGGTTGTCTAACTCACAATACTTTCCTTCCCCGATGGCCGTAAGGACGTGGCCGGTGCCGTTATTGGCTTTAAAATTTGAGCTTTCGATTTGTGCATTTTGAGAATGGTTAGCTAATCCCAAGCCCCATTCATTCAATCTCTGGGCAAACTTCGATTGTTCTCGAGCAGCAACTACGAATTTTACGGTTACCTGTGCTCATGCTCATGCTCAGCATTGAGGACTCTTGACCCGCGATAATATTGCTAGAAGGTTTTTTACATTTCTGTGGACGATATACTACATAGGAGTAGAAGCGTGTGCTATGCTGTTTTTGTTCGAAACAAAACTTGAAATTTCGGGAAATTCCGTTTTATTCCGTTTGTTTTCAATTTTCCGCGGAGACATTTTTACAATTTGGCGAAACGAAACGAAATCGTAAAATAAAAATTCCGCCTGTGTGAGTTCCGTGGAATTTCGCGGAATTTCGTTTCGAAGCGTGTTTGACGGAATCATTCGGTATTTCACATACCCTTACTTAGCATTAATGTCCTCACTGGGATAGAGCCTGCTTCTCAGCTTAGTGTTCTTATGAGCACCTCCACAGTTATTAACTGAGAGCTTTCTTTGCCTAAGTTGCCATTTCGCATTCGTATATCGTGTGGCAGGTACGGTTATACTCTATGCCCAGGTAAGTCAAGAAAATGTCTATTACGAAAAGATCCTGGAACGACCGAGTAGTGTTTGATCCTTTGCTCGCGTCACTTGCTCCTGCGGGGCGGGTGATGTGAGCAGGATCAATCGTGTGCGCGTCGCTCGCGTGACATGATACATTAGTGGCGCGGATCGCGAAGCAGGTATTAGTGTTTGATCCTTTGCTCGCGTCAGATTATTTATCATGGTCTAATCGCTTATCAAAGTGAATCCTGTGACCAAACGATTTTCCCCATTAACAAAATTCCCTCCCAGTAACCTTGTGGAGATGCAGAGGAAAACACGGTCTCCAAATAGCAAAGGTTACACACTAACATTCCTTCCTCCAATCCCACCTAACTACAAGGACGTGGACGGCGCCGTTATTGACCCTGTATAATAGAGGCACTGAATTATGCACACTGAAGAAGATTATGGCCAATCCCAGCCGAACTTCTCGTTGAATCTTTGTGCATTTTCACTGACTTCGGTCAATCACGGAATAGCAACCATTGATATGTGTTGTCAATCTAAGCTTAGCTAAGCTATTACGAAAAGATCCTGGACCGACCGTGATTCTAACCCAGACACCTTCAGTATGGCTTTGCTTTGTAACCGAGGACTCTAACCACTCGGCTAAGAAGGCCCCTAGTACTCTATCTTCTCCGCAAAAAATCGCACTTGTCCCGGTTAACCCGGATACTGTTCTCGTCCAGTCAGCGTATATTACATATTTGAAATAAAAGCATGGAACGTGCTAATCAATTGATTCTCCATTCTAGGCTGAGTGGCTACAAACCAGCTTCAGCTTGGGCTTTACGAAATACACCCAGCAAAACACCAAAACTTCTGATAGAACTTCCATTTCTTGAGAGCAACATAGCTGCCCCATCTCCTCTCACTTTGCTCGCCTGCTCACCAGAAAGAGACGGGTTTGCTGCAGTATATGGCAACCACGAACATACTCTATGCTATGGGAAGTCGAGAAGAAAAGATCCTCGACGACCTGCGGTGTTCTAAACAACGATTCACGGCGTGATCTAACTGAATGGCTGCTCGAGTGTAGACGTAACGCCAGAAAGAAGAAGATGAGACACTGAAGGCTTTTGGGTTTGATTCGGACGATCCAGAATCTCTTCATAATCCAAAATTAAAGGACTTCTTGGTTTAAAAGTATCATCATACGTGTCTAATATTACTAACATCCTTTTATTCCTGGGCCGGTCGAAAGGTGTGCGGACAAACTGAGAGTCATCGTGGAGGGTCTATTCCCAAAGCATGACTCTACAATGTGGCAGGCCACACAACATTGCAATGAAGAGGTAGGAAATGCCGAAGCTTGTCAGCTCTCCAATGATGAGCTTATAGCAGCAGTGAAAGCGCTGAAGCTGATCAAGGCCCCGGGTCCGGCCGGAATCCCCAACGTGCCACCCGAAGCTGCGGCCCTTGCGTATCCAGATAGAGTTAGGAAGGTTATGCAGAAATGCTTGGACGGAGGTCAATTTTTCAGAAATATGGAAGATTCAGAAACTGGTACTGTTGGCGAAGTCAGGAAAACTGGGAATCCAGGATCATATAGGCCTATATGTTTACTGGATACACTCGGTAAACTCTTGGTATGGGTTATTCTCAACAGGGTGATGAAATGTACAGAGAGCGAGAACATACTATCAGAATCCAAACTGCCTGGATTCCGGAAAGAAAGATCGACGTTGGACGCAATTTAGACGATGCTAGAGAGGGCCAAAAACACTGAAACAAAAGCGTAGATGGGACCGTTAATGTGCCATGGTCACGATAGACGAGTACTAGGTGAGACGCAGGAAGAAAAAGAAATGATGGCAACGGAGGCAGTTGGTCTGGAGAAGATTATATGGAGGGAGTCATGCTGAAGTTAACCCACCACAAGACGGAGGTGCTACTAGTTAGCAACTGTAAAGAAGTCACGCACGGCTAGGTCAATGTCGGAGGGCATGCCATAGTATCACAACGAACGTTGAAACACCTGGGTGTAATGCTAGACGATCAGCTGAACGTCCACATACGAAGGCGAGCAATGCGCTCACAAGAATTATACCCAACATGGTGGTTCTAGAAACAGTAAGAGGCGTATTCTGGTTGGCATGTCAACATCGCTACTAAGATACGGTGCACCAGCCTAGAGCGCGGCGGTACAGACGAAGCGGAACCGAGCGAGTTTGTGAGCGCGTAGAAACTATATCGTTGGAGCGACATGTGTAATCGCTGGGATGATCCCGATCTGCATCATCTTGTCCGAAGACATCGAATGCTATCAGCGAAAAGAAACCAGGCAGGCAAGGAAGTTGGCAATAATTCGTTCGCTGGCAAAGTGGCAGCAAGAATGGAATACCTCCGAGAAGGAAAGTGGACCCACAGGCTCATCCCGAATCTATCAACCTGGGTGAACAGGAAGCACAAAGAAGTGAATTTTTGCTTGACAGGTTCCTGTCAGGTCACGGCTGCTTCAAGCAGTATCTAAACCGATTCCACCAACTTGTGCAACTGTTGAGCAGGGCAGCAAAACGAGACCCAGAGAGCAGCGCTTGACGTCAGGTTATCAGGGTGCCAATGAACCGGAAGCCAACCTCCCATCGGAATCGTTGGACCGACCACGGCACTCGAAAACGCCAGTTTGAAAAGAGACGACCATCTGGCGCGATCGAAGTAGGCTAGATCCTTCGTCGGGACTAGACCGAGTAGAACCAGCGTAACGTAATATCGGTTATAAATCATCGAGGCACCTGTAAACCAAAAGTCACCCTTAACCGGAATTGCATAACCGACCCTGATACTTAGTCGACCACCATCGAATCGAAGTAGGCTAGATACTCCTCCGAGACTGAGTAGATCGCGAAACAGCACCGGCAAACAGTCGTCGGGGCATCTACCTGTGAACCGGAAGCTGGGGCTCTATTTGACTTCATGCTTCAGATGACCGTTTATATTTCAAGCACTGATAGATCTTCGGTGTTGACACTTCCAAAAGATTTCAGTAATACTCAAACCAGCGTTTCAGCTGGTCAGCTTGGTAAGTAAGCTACGTCCTTATTACGTAAGTACCTCTTACGGGAAACGTCCCGTTCATCTTGCCCCAATAAAGCAAACGTGAAATACCATACAGGAGCCGGTACTGTGGGCTTTCTCGCCTTCATAGGCTAGAGAATCTGCCTTGCTCATTTATGCCACCTGTATGAGCATTTCAACTTCTTTTCCAAAGCTTAATGCCGCTGAGGGGATGAAACAGCGCATATTTCATTTTTCAAATACTCTGAATATTTGAAAAAAATCTCCTCAAATTGTAGATATTAACTAAGTACAATCGACTCACAGCCAGCTTGATAAGCTTCGGTATATCGGAGCACTACACATGAATCATTTTCAACCGGATGACCCAATAGTATACAAACCAGCTCATATTCCAAATCTATTATGATTAAATTCATGCATGTTGTATACAGAGATGATCTCTTTCCGCACATTCCCAAAGCTTTAACGAGGCTGATGGATGAACTGAAATGAAAAATCTTTTCCATACAAAGCAAGTAAAGCCAGGCGGGCGAGCACTATGTTGCAATCGGAAAGAGAACGTTTATCCCCCAGAGTGGTGGAGCTCCTAGCACACGAATGACCTAGTACTGCTCTCGGAAAAAGCAATTTCGACCAACACCGGGACCCCACAGGCAACGCAGTACAGTAGGTACACGATGATTTCTTTCTTTTCTTGTCCCTGCACTTCCGGTTTGCATTTATAATTGTATGAAGTTCTTTGCAAGTGCAGAACGTTCAAACACACTGCCATCTTCTTCACTGCTACTCCCTGAACCCGTTTTCCACAGGATCGGCTATGGTTGGCAGTACAGGTCTGGTAGCGACTGAGTGCCTTTCAAATTGGAACTTTAGAGACCTTAAGTTTGAATGAAATAAAAACAAATAAGAGATTATAATAGAGGAACCAAGAAAACCAGAATAATTCAAACAAGAATCAGGAGGTTAGAAGTTTTGATGAGATTAAAAAACGGCATTTTTTAATGAATATTTTCTTGTTCCAATGTATTCTCCATTTTTTCAAGCTTTTACAAGAATTTCATAAGAATCTAATGAAGGTCTTCTTCTTATTCTTGGCATTACGTACCCACTGGGACAGAGCTTGCTCCACGGCTTAGTGTCCTTATGAGCACTTCCACAGTTATTATCTGAGAAATCTACTATTTTAGCGGAGAAAATCCGTGAAATCTACTACTTACCGGAAAAATCCGTGAAACAAACATTTTTACTGTAACACTGTGAAATACTAACGAACAGTTCGGTAACAACATTATTTTCACCGAACTTCTGTGAAACCGTGTGACAGCTGCTCTGGCAGACATGAGCTTCCTTTTGTTTCAGTTTTTGCACACCTCTATTACAAGCAGTGAAAGCTGGCTTGATGGCATTGCTTCCTGATCGGTAGGTCGTGACTTCCATTCCCGGACGAACCATTTTGAATTTTTCTTTATGATTTTGTTCAAAGATTTTACAGGTTGTTCGGTGATTTTTCAGCTGTTGAGATTACGGTGAAATTCCACCGTATTCCGTAACACAGAAGTTTTTTTTTCACTAGAGCAGGCAAGCTCGATTTAGCGATGTCATCTACCTTTAAGGCAGTTCGGGGACCACTTAGCGATTTTTTTTCTACCAAAACGAGCACTTAACAATGACGAACTTATAACATTTCACATTTTCGAAGAAAAGGGACGGCGTAGCCCCCATCTAATAAAGGTATTTTTGTCGTTTCACTCCGCGTAAAACATCATTGTCACCACTAGACCTACTTCTATCTCTACCTGCAGCCATGTAATTCGTTTCGGAAGAATTGTTGGTCAAGCCTATCCTCTCTATCCAGAATAAGACTTCCTCTAGCGATAGATTCCAATAAGGTCATATCGTCCGCAAACTCAGGAGCATATGCGACCGTGTAATAATAGAGCAGCTTTTCTGCACGCCAAATCTTCAATAGCACTTCCAAGTGTATTATTGAACACCAAATTTAAAAAGAAAGTGCGTCTTCTTACTCTAACCTGTCTACTTAACGTCATTACCGAGATTGGTACACTATCTGCAATCCGAACACTTGATTTCGAACCATCCAGCTTTATACGTATCAGTAGGGTGGGGCTTATTTCTTAACCCTTCAGTCGTCGCGCGGTTTGCCACCGTCAGAACCACCACGCTGATCTGTGTACAATAAGCGAGGTGTTTTCGCCACTGTTGTACAAAACAACAGCGCGACGACTGAAGTTTTAAGCTCTTTTCTTGTCAGAATTTACTGAGTGGAAAATGATCATCGATCCCAAAATATCACTCTGTGAAAAAATGAAAAAGTTTCGTTGCAATTAAGAGATGTCGCAGTTTTCCATTTTGGCGAACTTTTCAAAATTGGTATGCTTTTCAGCTTGTTTTGGTAATTTTAGAAACCCTTCCGGGCTAACCATAACCTCAAAATTGCAATATTCTCACTCCTTTTGGTGATATTTGACAAAACATCAAGCCCTTAGATAGGTTACGCTGACTGACTACTATGAAACTACAGTCACTACATAACACAAAAATTACCAAAAAGTATACTAAAATTTTACAGAGTTCACTTTAAACGGGAAAACTACGCTTACGCCTTTTGTGGCTCCTCTAAACCTTTACAATTCTATTTTTCCACAAGATGTTATTTTGGGCCCGATGATCATTTTCTACTTTTAAGATTTTGACTAACAAAGATTTTTGTGAAATTAGCCTCAACATAAAGTATCAGCCGAATAAGTTTCGCCAGAAAACCATGTTCAAAACATTATCTGTCACAGTTCATTTATTTTCACTGAATCGTACGCTGCCATCAAATCATATACAAATGGTGAGTCTGCAAGTAATACTGCCGGAATTACCTAGAATCATTCCAACAAGTAACATCTGGCCCTTTGTTGAGCGGTTCTCATGAAACCCAGCTTGATATTTATTGACAAAGGACTCGTGGAGTAGTCTCAGTCTGTTAAACAGGATGCTTGTAAAGGACAAATGACCTTCGGGTTAAAGTCCCTCTCAACAACAACAACAAAACAAACAGGATGCTCGACAGTATTTTGTACGCTGGATTCAGCAGGGTAATCCCTCTGTATTTGTTGCACTCAAATCTATGCCCTTTCTTGTAGATTGGGCGTTAGAGGCCAACCAACCTACCGGTGCATTTACCCGTTCTCTCATACTTTCAGAAGTACTGCGTTGATCGATTGGCAAAGCTGTTTCCGCATTTGAGAAGCTAGACTGGGATCTCGTCATCTCCAGCAGCCTAACAGTTCTTCAGCATACTAACAGCCTTCTTAACCATTCCTATGATCGGTAGGTCCACAGCTTGACCATCTTAATAATATATTCAAGTTCCATTTTCATTGTTCAACAACTGCTTAAAGTTCTCCTTCCACCTGGCAGCCACCACCGTTTATCAGTCAGTGAATTCCCTTCTCTATCATTACACATGGAGGGCACTGGTATGGTATTGTGTCGCGTTCCGTTGCATAAGATCATCTCATATCATGCCCGTTCATGCCACCTTGAGCTTCAGCAATCATCTTCCTTCGTGCTGTCTTCTCTTCATGCGGTTCTTTAGCTCTCGTTGTCCTTATCCGCTCTCTGTTCTGTTGGGCACCGGCCACAAGCATACGGCTTCTGCTGACATGCTTCACTTATGTCACTCTCTGACACTCTTCATCGAACCAGTCGTTTCACTTTCGTCGTTGACCAGTGCCAATCACATCCCGCGCCGTTGTGGTCACAGCTTCATGGATAGGATCCTATAGGCTGTTAATTATTTT
>NW_018734736.1:0-31217 GCF_002204515.2 Aedes aegypti
GGGAGAAAAAGGAATTTAAAAAAAATCCCTTTTTTTTTTTTTTCCTTTTCAAGCAATAACCTCAAATGGAACAACCAACAAAATGTTTTAAAGAAAATATTGTGAACAACCATAATGAACGATTCATATTAATTTTAGTTTTTGAAACACACCCTTTAATCGAAAGAAGGAAAATTTTGTGATTTTAATAATTTTTTTCCAGCATTTCTCGAAATCATCAAGATCATGTGTTTGCTTTTATAATATCTAGAAATATTAGCAGGTTCTTGCGTAATGATCATTTTAACAACACGGCTTGCAAGAATTGATGCAACAGCAATATATAAAAATGATTAACATTTAGCTTTACTAAATTTTATCTTATAACAGTAGATATAAAGAACAGCCTATTATTAAAAGAAGGCAAAATTTATGAATATAACAATAGAAGAACAAATTATTGCGGCATACTAAAACGAAAAGACATAAGAAAATGGGTTCAGAAACATCAAAGTTACTACAGTAATCGATTTCTCTTCTCGTTGATAACTTGAGCATATCATTTTTATAGATTGCCGCCCTCATATCAGTTGGAAACAGAAAATATCTAAAAATTATAGCTCCAAAGAACAGCTTTTATACATAAGCTGAAAGGTGAAATTTACCGTTTTGATTCATATTACGGACACTTAAGGCTCAGTGAAGTATAACTTAGCATAGAGCATACAAAGTAAATAATTCTGTAAGGTTTCTCAGCGTTATCGAGCGTCGGAAACCCTTAACTTTCGAATGGTAGGTAAATAATACGCTTCCGCAACTTGAATAATTTTAAATAAATCGAAATGTGTGACCTTTTCGTGATTCTTATTCCGGACGCTTTCTCACTTTTGACTCATATTCCGGACACTTTGATTCAAATTCCGGACAGCTCATGGAAATCGTTAATAGAAAAGTCAAACCATCAGTTGAAGTCGTCAAGCCACTAAAGAGACGTCTAAAGGAGTTGGACATCATAAGTTCCCAAGTAGCACTGGTAACAAATGCAATATTTTAGAAAAATAAAACAAATTACATTACCGTTGCATTTCAGATAATTTGTAGCATATCTTATTAATTATTGGTTACTAAACTATTACATTGTAACTTACGCTTTGTTTACATTACATAGGTGTTGCATTTTTACTTGCATGTAACTTAACTTAGAGCTGTCAAAATTAATAAGTTACATTGAAATTGAATCTGTGGTTGCAAAGAAACAAATAACACGCTAGGTTACATAAAGATTGCTAAGTCACATGTGTGTAACAGCATGAAGTTTGTTTACCATTTGTCATAGGGGAAGAGGTGAAAATATGAACAGGATGGTAAAATGAACACCGAACTTGTTACGCATGAACAACAAATCTCAATAATTATTATTACGCACGGATGATTTAGAGCATAAATAAGAGTGGTTTTGTTAATACGGAGATAAATTGAAGTCAGAACCACGTTCAGAAATTAAAACTGATGTAATTTTAGGCACGGAGATGTTGAGGTTTTTCAATGAGGTGAATATCGTAATGATATGATGTCAAAGCAGAAACCTTTAGAACTGTTTTCGAAGGGATTATAATCATTCATAGATATTTTTTAGGACTGTGATAAAAAAATTCAAAAATGTTTGCTTTGCTCGTGTATATTACCACCAACATAAAATGAACATTTCCATAATATTTTAATGACGATGAAAGTATGTCAAACATTTTGCTGTCTTAGTCTTAATTCGTGCCGCTGCGATAATTAACATCTCTGATGTTGTGCGATAGAACTAGTTATAAATAATAAACAAATTAATAAATAAAGGACAAATTCTGCAAGTAGACATATCACAGAACATCGAGTTACATTTGTAATGTTCTCTTTTCTACTTTTGTGGGGAACGCCAAAGTTTGAGCCGATGACACAGAATGACGAGAACTCGTTTAAGGGGGCAGGATCCATCATCAACTCGATAATTTTCAAAAGCAGTTTTTTCGTTCAAAATCATGAATATATTCATGTGTTCACTGTATTTTATTCTCCACCCGAAACACAGTGAACACATTTTCAGTTTTGAACAGAAAAATGGCTGTTGAAGTTTCGATGTCGTAATCATCGAAATCGGATTCTTAAACGTTAAAGTGTTTGGGTCCTCTAGACAATTCGCAATCAAACGTCAACATACCACCGCAAAAGGGCTAGTGTTTGGAGGTGATGTTAACTTCAAAATTTCGAAATCATCATCTCCAACTTAGTTCTAATACGAATTATTGTGGCGCGTCGATCGTCGCAAGTTTCTCGTTAAACAGTCTATCCCGTAAATGATTGAGTTTTGTTATGCTTAATTACTTTTAGACGACAGCAGTCAGTGGCTGTCTTCTTTGTTGAAATTTGTTCTGGGATTCCAACTCCCACAGGGTCCACTTATTCACTGTCATAGTTTGTATTACGTGCAATAAATATGTTAAATTTGTCCTTGAAAAACTTATCGAAGGACCTAAACTTCAATCAACTCGTAGGGGCAAAACCCTCAAATCCCTATTTCATAACACCAAAACAGCTGTTGAATTCAAATTCTACCAAACGTAATACCACGCTTCAGACTTAGTAACGCGCAAATTAGAACCTTACAAATGTATTTTTTTCGCATCAGCATGTATCTATTATTGAAAAATAACAACAGAACAAACGCCTGTAGGTATGCATTATATATGAAGAATCGATGAAGAGAAATCACTCATGTTACTTAGGCCCTATTGAAGTGACAGCACAGAAATGCACAAGGGGCTACCATTAAAAACGCCGTTATTTCTTCCCAATTTTAGACACACCTTCCCCCTAGTAGTCATTTGTCCATACACAAAGTTTACAATTTGTATGGACTACGTGGTTTATGGATGACCCATAAGCACGCATTTTTTTATTGATTTATTAACCCTAGAAATACTAAAATGGATGGATGTTGTTTCTACTATTTGATAGAGGACTTATTTGTATATCCGATTATAATGAAAATAGCATGTTTTTCACATCTAAATCGCTATTTTCCTTATCATGGGCATATTACCCTCAGTCCCTAATATTGGCACAAATTTATCAATTTCTAAACTCAATTCGTAGTTTCACCTCAGGACGCAAGATTGCATTACTTCCTAGCGTCTTGTAGTGAAAAATTGTTAACAAACCCGCATATTGTCACCTTTATTCACAGAATAGAGGACTGATGAAGAGAAATCGACGGAATTGGACGGAGCATTTAATGTTCATACTTTTGTAAGGTTCCAGTCAATTCGCTTAGGGGATTTTTGCACATTATTTGATGATTTATCGCAAATTCATCGTTTTTCCCATTATAAGCAAGACGATATCGTTTAGGTGTTCATTTTAATACCCCTTCCCCTTTTGACAGCTGTGTAATTTATTGGCAGTTTCAGTATAGTTACACATCAGTTTCAAAATAACATAAGCTTTCAGGGTAACTAATGTGTAACAAACGAGTAACTTGCTGACAGTGGTCAACACTACATGTCAAAAAATTTCATACGTATTGTGAATTTTGATATAAGAACTTTACTATTTTATGACTAGTTATTGTTTTCATAGATATTTTTCCAGTGAATAATTAAAACTGTTGAATTTACAATTTGCAGCCTCTCTAACAGCTTTTCAATAGTTTTCATCATTTTAGATTGGCTGTCCTCAAACAGTTATTCGGAAGTGTTTCTGCAGCAAGATGAAATAATATGGCGATTTATGATAGGCAACCCAGAAAATCCAACTGCGGGACACGAAACAACGTGATTTTGGAATCACAATCTTCACAAACAATTAAATTAAAATCAAAAACACTGCTGATTTGAGTAACAGTGCCAATTTTCATTTTTTTTGTGTCAGTTCTAATGGAATAATATCTCAACAATCCAGGTAGCATGCGTTATTCAATATAAAATTATCACCTATTTTATGAGCGCGTCAATTTTGAGCAAGTTAAATGATTGATTTCACCATAAATTCAAATCGGCATGTAAAATTTAATATGTACTTGTGAATAAAAACGCGTTCGAAAATCATACGTATTACTTTTATTGACATTCAATTCTAAAATGGTTGTTCGGTTCCAAAAATGTCAGAAAGTAACAACAACTTCGACGCCGTTTCATTTATTTTGTCGCAGGAAAACCCATGCGTAATCAATCAATTACATAGCAGTCGCTCGTAAACTTCTTATGTAACGAACAAACAAGTTACATAAGGCTCGACTTTTTGCGCTTTTTCGGTTACATAGCAGTATTTTTACATGTTGCAAATGTATCATATTGTAACTTTTGAATATGTTAAGTAGCCGTTGCTGTAAGCTACTTGTAACAATATGTGCTGCTTGGGTTTGCATAGATTTTTACGAAAAAATCTAATTAAAACGAGCCTCGAAAGTGAGAACTTTTGAACAGCAAAAATTGAAACATTTCCTGTGAAATGTTTCCCATACAAAGGAGAGTGTCTGGAATAAGAATCTGTCCGTAATATGAATCAAAACGGTATTTGAATTTAAAATCAACGGTTTTTATACCCCTTATAATATCATATTTTGAAATAAGGGTAAATTTGTGCTAAACATATCAAAATCATCAGAGAAAACAAATTATTCCAATAGCGAAATTCAAAAGAATAATAAATATTTGAAAGAATGGTAATTTTTAGATAAATAATAAAATACTATTGGCAATAACTTTCCTAATATGCTTGAATTTATTCAAGAGCATATGATTGTTGAATAAAGTGTCATTTTGTATCAATTGACTCCAAAATAAGCCTGATGAGAAATGTAAAAACGAATGTCCCCTCAAGAGATCCTTGGTTTCAGACTCATTATGCCAAACGACCATAATGCCAAATGACCTACCATCGTTTCAAGGAGGGCGCTGGCACCACTGGCTGAGTGCAGAAATTATATTATCTGTGTGTCCATAGAAAATGTTAATTTTATCATGAAAAAGGAACATAAAATTCTTTTGTCGAATTTTATTTAAAAGAAAATGTGATGGACTGTATTGTGTATTAATTTAGCTATAGCGAAGTGCCTTAAATTATAAAATAAATGCAAATAAAAGTTGTGCAACAAGGTGTCTGAAGGGAGTATTTTTCCCACGTATATGGCAACCCCAATCCCACCTAATGGGTTTGACAGTAGCCAGGATCAATTGAGTATCCGCATTGAAATGCATTTGAGTATCCAACGGTTGCTAAGAACATGTTGGATTCGAAAAGATGGCGGCGCCGCATACTGTTGATTTTTCCTGTTAGTCAGATCTTTTTTATTGTTTGAGTGGGAGAAGAATGCAAGTACACCGAAATTATAGGATAATTTATACCGACCGACCGAACGAAACTTTAGGAAATTTATACCGACTTAGGCTAAACACTATTGACTGGAGTTGGAATCGAACCCAAATGCCTTGGCATCAATATTACGCCTCGAATAATGACAACAAAGGTGAACACAAAGAAGCCTAAAATGTCACAAATTTAAATATGCATAGCATAGCATAGCATAGACTGACTGTACATGTCAATGGTTGCTACTCCGTGATTGATCGGAACTGGTAAGAATTGCACTACGATCCAAATGAATAAGGGACGGGAGTTTCCGCTTACTCTCGAAGTGCAATTTTAGCAGATCTAATATTATTGATCAATAACGGCGCCGGCCAAGTCCTTACAGTCAGTTGGGATGGGGAAGGAATGTTAGGGTGTAATGATTGTTGCTTCTAGAGACCGAGAATACCTCTGCATCTCCACAATCACCACGGGAAGGGTGTTTATTAGTGAGGGAGGAAAAGATCTGGGAGTCACCTCTGGTCGGTGATGCGATCCATGGACAAGGGGGAAATATACGACTTATATTTAAAGCTAGTTTTGTATTTTTGTCTCGAGAAGTTTTTGGTAGAAGCTTTAAAAAATAGGTCAACATCTATAATGTCGAACAATTCAAAAGACGTTTTTATTAATGTCGAAAACTGAAAATTACATGTATATATTTTAAATTATATGAAACAGGAATAATGCCGACACTTTGAGTGACGAACCATACATAGTTTGTTTGAAAATGACTGAGTATTACTGTGCATTTTGCTCGATATGGTAGAAGTTTTAAAAAATACGTCAACATTCACAATGTCGAACAATTCAAAAGATAATTTTTAATAATGTCAAAAAGAGAAAAATATATGTATATTGAAATTGTATAAGAAAATAGCATAATGCCGACACTTATAGTGACGAACCATACAAAGTTTGTTTTAACATTACATAAAAGTTACGCTTTCAAGAATAAATGTGCTATCATAAGCATGAAACGAACTCACCAGTTGGTAATCCATTCTCGACTGAACACAAAACTGACACTGACAGCAAAACTTCTTGGCGTTCCGAAAACAACCCGTCTTGCTTGGGCCTTCCCAAATACCTACCCAGCAAAACGCTCCAAAACAGGGAAAAAAATTCTCCGGCGACGAAAACACGCGCGAAACCGTGAGCAAAATCTATCGGACGACGCAAAACCGAACTGTCCTGCTTGGGCCTCACGAAGCACTACCCAGCAAGACGCTCCAAAACAGGGAAAAAAATATTCTCCGGCGACGAAAACGCGCGAAATCGTGAGCAAAATACCGTTTTGATTCATATTACGGACAGCTTTTAATTCCGGACACTCTACTTTGTATGGAAAACATTTCACACGAAATGTTTCAATTTTTGCCGTTCGAAAGTTCACAATTTCAAGGCACGTTTTAATAAGCTATTTTGATAAATATCTATGCAAAATTATAATGCACAACTGCCTTAGACGTCTCTTTAGTGGCTTTACAATTGCATTTGATGATTTGACTTTTCTAATAATGATTTTCATGAGATGTCCGGAATTCGAATCAAAGTGTCCGGAATATGAGGCAAAAGTTTGGTCTCGTCCGGAATAAGAATCATCAAAAGGCTATACATTTCGATTTATTTAAAATTATTCAAGTTGCGGAAGCGTATTCTTTACCAACGATTCGAAAGTTAAGGGTTTCCGGCTCGATAGCGCTGAGGAATCATACAAAAGGATTTATTTTGAATGCTTTATGCTGTGCTGTACTTCCCTGAGGCCTTAAGTGTCCGTAATATGAATCAAAACGGTATATCGGACGACACAAAACCGAACCGTCCTGCTTGGGCCTTACGAAGCACTACTCTGCCCAACAAAACCCGCGAAACGGAAACCAAACTCCCGGCGTCCCGAAAACGAAGCGTCTTGTTTGGGCTTTCCAAAACACTGCCCAGCAAAACCCGCGAAACGGAAACCAAACTCCCGGCGTCTCGAAAACGAAGCGTCTTGTTTTCTACTTTCGCCGCCCCGCTGTATAGAGAGACAAAGTGATTTAGGGTCTAACAGCCTAAAATTATTTTTTTTATAAATTATCTATAATATAAAATCATATGAATTTCATTTTGATACAATCCATTTTGGTATTCTAACACACGCTGATAACTTTTATTGCGAAAATTTGTTCAGATTTTGCAAAATAATTCAATGAGCGATGAATGGAGCATGAGCAGCGAATGGCGTCCTTACGGTATAAAATCTCCGAATCATCATGAATATTAAGAGCATGTCAATTTTAATAGTATAACAGAAATAAACGTTATCAACCTTTTAATTTCTATATTTACAACAAATTTCTATGAGCTTAGTTTTGTATATACATTCAGAGCCGTTGGGGGACCACTTAGTGTCCACGTACAGATTTCAAATTTTTACCTGAGTTTTTTCTTAGCAAAACGAGCACTTTACAATGACGAACTTATAACATTTCACATTTACGATAATAAGGAACGACCTAATACGCAGCTATTTAGCAAAATCAAGTTAGGGGTCGTGGGTAAAAATCTCACCGGTCAAGGATCTTTTCGGGTTGGACATTCTTTTGACATCCCAGAGCATAAGAAATATGATTATTGCAAACTGATAACGAGAAAAAGGAAAGGATGCCATCCGTTTCTTTAATCATTCGAATTAGCTATGTAAAATAGGAAGTTGCTACTTGGGACAGCAACAGCAAATGGAAACCAGCAAGTCAAATAATTAAGCATGCATTTATTCATAACTGTCCCCACATAAAGACTTGACGTACACTGTGTTTATTCGTGCCATCACTTGCTGCTGGTATCTGCTGTTGACCGGGAATCTGCCTGGTATCGATCGGTGGAAAAACAGAAGCACATAAACAAAAGTAAAAAGTGGATAGGGTAAAACGTCCTATAGTCGTGGCACAAACTATTATTGCGTAAATGTTGACAAGTCAGATTTTGATTACCGCAATTCGGGATGTAGTTGATCATTGGGGAGAAGTAGTTCACTCCCGTACCCCCGTCAATTATCAAAATTTTTATGATTCCACATCATGTGATATATAGGGTAAGTGTACCAGTTATGGATATAGTGGCTCCTTATTTCACCATACGTGATTACTTTAATGCCTTCAAATTTTTAAAAATTTTGTGTGTAGTAGTAGTTAGATTTAAGATATATCTTGATGTTAAGGTGATAATAAAAGGAAGACAAACTTCGAATTTTCAAGTGCACAAGACGAGAGTATCTAACAACAGTTCGTGTTGAAAACCAATCAAATTGCTTGCTTGCTGGTGGTGACCAGTGGGATAGATTTTCAACACGGAGCACTGTTTGGTTCGCAAGTCGTGTGCTCTTAAAAATTTGAGGTGTGGCTTCGTTCTATAATCACCTTGCATTCAAAAACATTTAAAATGTGAAAGTTATCAAAATGTCACATATGGCCAAATAGACAACCACTATGGCCATAACTGGTACACTTACCCTGCTCTTGATTTTTTCAAATTTATTTTGCATTCAAGATAATTATAACATGGGGCCTTCATTAACCGAATAGTTAGAGTCCGCGGCTACAAAGCAAAGCCATGCTGAAGGTGTCTGTGTTCAGTTAATAACTGTGGAGAAAAAATGTGGTTTTTGTGACCAAGTTCCCCTTTTCAAAGAAAAGTTCTTCAGATGTTTAATGTGTATCATTCAGTTATTCACGAAATTCAATCCTAAAATGTATCGATTTATCAACACTCCCAGTGCAAAATCTTGAAGATTGATGTGTCGCACGATAGAGTTTGCAACAGTGTTTGGATTTTGATCCTCATAAGCCGATCGAAACATATTCGAAGAGTGTAACAGTTCATGAATCATAACGGTTCGTGGCACATCGCAATCAGAAAGCCCTATGAATGCAAACATTCACTATCTCGTTTGGTACGTGGCGCGAGAGCGTTCAAGAGCAGCAACTCTCACAAATTGCAACAGTATCGAGCCATTCGGGGCCATAACTTTCTTTTTCTGGTAATCCAGCCTTTAACAACCTTATTATAATCTACTGGATCGTCGAACACCCCTTTGGTTGCAAATATAGTACAAAAAAATGGAAAATACAGTGGGGCTCCTATTAAACGCATTCCTATATCGCGCACTCCTATAAGACACCCCAGAGGCTTATAGGAGACCCAGGGCTTATGGGATTTCATCACTATGGGGGTGATGTTGAATATCTCGCATGGCCAAAGGGATAGCACAGTACTGTCTTCGGCGAAGTTTCAGAGCTAAGTACGAACTACCTTTAGGAGTTGAGGAACATCCTTTTAGTTGAGAACTTGGCTGGTAGGGGCGCTTTTTTTTATTTGCACTACAGTATGAACCATGCATTTAGTAGTGTTTGATCCTTCGAACTTGACGCTTGCTCCTGCGGGGGCGTACAATGAGGGCAGGATCAAACTTGTAGCGCGTCGTTCGCTCAGAGAAATGAAAATGCGCCGCGGATCGTTAGTAGTGTTTGATCTATTGATCGCGTCGCTTGCTCTTGCGTGGGCGAGTGACGAACACTTGTTCGGTGTACAATGCGATTATCGAATTATTTCGCGAATCCGCTTAGGCGTGATTATATCATGGATCGCTTCACCAAACATTGGTGCAGATCTCAACCTTATCCCACTAACCCAATATCCTTTCCATGACAACCGTGGAGATGCAGAGGTGATCTCAGTCTCTACACGTAAAAAAATCCGTACCCCGATCCATGAACAAAAAGTCACGGTAAACGGAACGCACCGCTTGTTGTATTTCGTGATTCTATTCCCAAAAGCGTGATTCATTGCATCTCGTTTCTGTGAACGTAATCGCTTATCCAAGAACACTGTTCGTGGCAGCTTAACTGGTATGCTTGTTTAGTAACGCTTCAAGAATCATGACTCTGAAATCACGATATCCACAACCCTTCAGATCGAATTCGCGATTTGGTTCCTGATAACGAGAATTTAGTTCATGCGTGCTGTCAAAATGAATAACGCAGGCGCAGAAACGAAAACATTCAAGTCAACCAATTGCGCTCCGAATGTGAATGCGAAAAAGTGCGCTTTCCAGCTACTTTCTTGAAAAGAAGAGACTGTTTTGTGAGTGGAATGCAATATGTCTAATTTATTTTGTTGCTTAGTGGGAACAGTGGTGAAAAATGGTGTCTTTATTTCTGAGAGCTGCCGGATTTGCTACTTGAAATGACCATACTCCCTGGAACATTCATAGATTTCTACAGCAGTGAACTTTAGTAACCGGATTGTGCAGTTTACGGATTTATTTATGTCATTGTGATTAATGTCTACTAAATTAAATTTCATTAAACTTATCTACATCTGCATGTTCTTGTTTATCCATATTTGTAACAGTAACAAAACATTTTAAAATGTTTTGTGAAAAATGCACAATGATATTTGTGATAAAAAAAATCAAAACTTCCGAAACACCATCAGGAACAGTGTTCCTGTTTTCAAGAACAGTGTTTCCAAATACAAGAACAAAAGTCACGAATCCATCCTAGTCCGCAAGCGTTACGAATAATTAGTGGAACATGATTCCCGATTCCATGATTTTTATTCATGGTGTATTTTCGAAAAGCAAAAAACTGCTTGTTCTGGTATTCGTGACTGAATGTTCGTATTTTTTGGAACTGTTTTTTTTTTTGCGTGTAGTAATCACGGTAGTCGCACTAACATTCCTTCCCTTCCCCCGATGACCGTGAGGACGTGCCCGGCGCCGTTATTGACTTTTAAATTTGAGCTCTCGATTTGTGCACATTGAAGAATGATAAGCTAATCCTAAGCTCCATTCATTAGTTCCCTGTGCAACTTCGATTGTTCTGGCCAATCACGGAGTAGCAACTACGAATTGTACGGTCATCTTTGCTTATGCTTTGCACTACATGAACCATGGATTTTTTTTATATTTTTAGATCCTGATGTTTTGAAAGGTTGGTGTCTTCGGAGGAGTTGTTCATTAGCTCAAGGGCTGACATGCGGTGGTCATTCTGATATGGAATTACGCCACCAGGTGGCGCTAGTAGGCATATAATTTTTGTTTTGCGCATAACTCAGTAGCCTGACCACTTAGAGAGATGGTATCTTCGGCAAAGTTCTTCAGTAGCACAAGGGCTAACATTATTTGAGTGAAAGTTTCGAAATTTTGCCTACAGGCGGCGCCAGTGAGCATGGAATTTTTGTTTTGCGAATAGCTTAGTAGCCTGACCACTTAGAATGAAGGCGTCTTCGGCAAAGTTGCTCAGTAGCACAACCCAGGTAACCACTAAGCACTGTTATAAGCGGTATAAGGAGTGTATCGAAAAGTAGTCGCAAACTTTAAAAACGATACATCTTCAGTTAATCTTTTTAAAAGCTTTTTTCACGCAAATCTTCATTGTGTCATCAAATATTGAAGCAGTTAAAAAAATATTGAATAATATGCAGTCTTAATATAAATACAACAAGGTATATAAAGCATGGAAATTAAAATCTTGCACAAAATTACATTTTTGAAGTGCCTTCTGAAGATTCGATGATTTGAATTGAACAAAATGTGTATCAAACAAAATTGGGTGAAAAGCTTATTCTATCGGAAAATACGTGTACTTCACACAGCACGTAAAAATAAATTCAAAAAAATAAATTATTGCTCTAAAAAAGCTCAATTATTGGAACAAGGTCGGTTTTAGAAAGTCACTTTTGTTTAATCAACTTTAAAAGCTCTGTCATATACAGCGGTAATTATATAGAGTAACATTTTTTGCTTACGTTACTTCATAAATATGCAAAGAAACTTTTCCAATCAAAAAACAATTGTTTATTCATTACCATTATCGTGTAGAAAGAAAAAATCAAAAAAACGTGGTCCTTAAAAATCGACTTTTTTCTATTTTTGTATTTGCTCTCAAATGCTTGTTAATGAATTTTTCAAAATATGTTTTACACTATGTCATGAGAGTTGTGGCACAGAGTATATTAGCATAAACAAAAACCATTTTTTCTTAAAATTTAACACATTTATTAACATATCATTTTTTTCAGAGATGTGCAAGATTTTCATCGACATCTGTTAGTAATTTGCAAAACTATCATGCAAAATGCCACTTTATTGAAACAATATCACCGCATTATCATTTTCAAATACATTGTAAAGCGTTTCTGATCAAAAAATTGTTTCTAGGTTCAACCCATTATTTTTGAGACTGTTTTGAAAGTTTGCGACTACTTTTCGATACACTCCTTATAGGCCGATTAACGCATTCTCAGTGCCAACAGGCTTCATATAACATTTTCAAGTGTTTTTAGGCACTGTGGCCTTGAGCACGGAAATAAGCCCTATATGTGTATATAATGCTTGAGCACAGTGTTTATAAGCCCTGTGTCCTCAAGCACCTTACAGCGGTTGTCAAAGCTGTTGAAAGGGTGATATGTTTGATATTTATGTCAGCCGAATCAAAATGGTCTTTGCCCCAAAACAAAAACAGGACCGACGATGTAATATGTTAGGCATGATAGAATTAGTATTGGTAAATTTTTAACGTTGTTGCTATGGGTGATTTTTTAAAGGAGACGAACCTGGTGTCGTAATCTTAATAGAAATCCTCGGAATCCGAATAATCTCAAGAATCGCGGGATTTTTTTTTAATCGAAACAAACTGTCTGAAACTCACACTCTTCCGGTCGTTCCGGCGACCATCCGGATTACGAAGACTCTGACACTTGAACACATCAATAAAAATTTTATTATAAAATTGAACCTCTGGCATTTGCAGCCTCCAATATTTGTCTGCTTTTTACACGATGCTTAGCAATACAAACCATAAGAGCGTCGATGGAGCAGATGGGAAAGGTGACCGAATCATCCAATTTGAGCCTGGAGAACATCGGTTCAACTCTAAAGCACCTTACAAAAAATCTACTTCGATGAGGTTAAAGAAAGAAAAGTACAAAAGATAAACACCAACGTGCTATAAAATTTTGACATCTCTCGCTCCAGAGACTCAGTAAGAGTAGGCTGTATATCAGCCAAATAATTCGCCAAAAGTGGCTTTTAAGCAGCTTTTAATCACGATATAGTTCCTATTAGCCCTGTTAACCATAACTTTTATTCGACTATAGAGCCGACTTCGTGCCAATCTTTACGGCTTATTGGTTACTTGGGAAGGGCTAACAAGCACAAACCATGTGTCTAATTGGAGACCTGACTGTATTTCGTGATCAGAACGAGAGTGTTGTATAAATGCAGGCGGATAAATGGGATGAAAGTATGGCTCGTGTGTCAAGATCGTCAAATTTTCTAAGACCCAATGGCCCAGAATCGGACATTACTCAATTTGCATCATATTATACACCCAGGGAAAATCATCGGATTGAACATCTCAGAAGTACTTGTGAATGACTATATGTTGCAAGAAATTACTCAATATGCATTACATTAAACTGCTGGTAAAAAAAACCTTGAAGGTTTATGTGTCGCATGATATGGTTAGCTATCATCGGTTTGATTTCCTTTTCCAGGGTCCTGAAATCGGCTCTAGAATATTCCGGAAATACTTAGATGGCCCTATGTTGCAAACAATTGCTCAATATCCATCATATCATACTTCAGTTTTTAAATCTTGGAGATTGATGTGTCGCATGATATAGTTTGTGCTGATCAAATTTCGGTCCCCAAGTGATGCCCCTGGAACCGGTTTCAGGGATTCCGGAACTGGCCAGAATGGTTCGAAATGAGTGGAAAGAGTAGGAATATGCTAATGATTTATGATTTAGTTACATACACTGTAATTTCGTATAGTAATTATGCAAATGTATCAGAACCGACCGTGTGACAGGGGTTCCCAGTACAGGTCACGAAACTTGAAGAGTGTTGTGGTGTTATGTCAAAAGTTTATTGAAACCGGGAGAAAATTATGGGAATTAGACCCTAAAGATCATGATAATTTTGTTGTTAAAAATAGGTCAAGGGCGCAAAGGTAAACTAGTTTCCATCGAATTTATTGATGTAATAACAAGTTAATACATAAATAATAATCATCGTCATAATCGAAAGCAGTTTTACTGTTCAAAACTGAAATTTATTCGATGAAAATGTGCTCACTGTGTTTCGAATGCAGAATAGAATACATTAAACACTTGTAAACTTTATTGATTTCACATGAAAAAATGCTATAAAAATTCTAAATAAAAGATCATTTTCGGTCCATTAAACCATGTTTTTCGCGAAACTGAATTTCAATTCTGCGTATGACCCCATACTCTACTCCTCTAACACAGGATACTTTACCCTAACGTAGGACCAACAGCAGAGTAGTTCACTGCTAAGATGTCGAAGATAACGACAGATGCGGTGGCCTCGGTGGCCTTAGTATTTAACCTATTTTCCATTTCCCATCCACCCGTCGTCATCGTTGTCGTCGGTCGATTGGCACCGATTCCTTCCAGGAACGCCCTGGCTTCGTAAAAGAAATGGATATGGAAACTGGCTTTCCCGTCGCTATTTCAGATCCGAACCAGCAGCTTGCGATGCAACCTCATAAAAAACAACTTTACTCACTTGCACTCGCAATGATGTTGTCCAGGAGGCCGACTACGGCATACCTTCCTGGAAAGTGCACATTTGCAATACATATTTCTCTGGCTGATTCCACTGCCATACTTATAGATCATTCAGGTGAAAAAATTGTAGGTGAAATAGTTGGCGCGTTGTACCTATCTAAATTTTATTATTTCATGACGGTCTGTGAGAAAGCAACCAATACAACTGGTTAGTTGTCACATAATTAGTTCCGTTCGTTTTGAAGTGCACTCGAAAGTGGTCTTGGGATTAACAGCGATTTGTCTGGTGCTAAAGGATAAATTGCATAGGAAAATTCCATTTGAAAGCAAAGCAAGTCCGGTTCCTAAATGGAGCGTTTTCGTTTTCAGTTTGCGTTGGTAAAATATTGATGATGCACATGATGATGGAAAAGCTCAATTTTATTCAATGAGAATCCGGATAAGTTACCATTTCAAAATATCATAGCTTGCATCTTCTTGTACATTCATTAAAGTTTCGTTTTATTGACAAACAAAAAACAATACTTTATAGAAAATGCTTATGAAAATGACTGAGTTTGCTCTTGAAAAGATAAGGAGGATCACCTCTTAGAAAATATATCACTTATGTTACAAGCCATGTGTTGCCTAAAAATGTATCTTTGAATGCATTAGAATCAAATTATAAAAGAAAACTGTGAGTAGAACAAACAGTAGGGTAACCAATATATTTTGGACCCTCTGGGCCGTCTTCCTGCTAAATTCCTCAGTTTTCATGCCATGTGGAAAGATAGGGCTATTCTGCACTTGCATCAACGGTTTGTACATGGAAAATGTGTTTATTTCATCTGAAAATTATTTAATTTAATCGGTTCATCCATGCAACCGTTACAACACGTTACACACAGAAATTAAAGCCGTCTGAAATTTTTTCAAATGTAAACAAAAACTTTTTTCAAATTTCTGAACTTATAGCGTAGAGTTTCTTTGGTTTTCCATTGTCAATCGATTGATTAGGCAACGGGAAAGCATATTATACAACCAGTGTCGTGGACTTTGTCGCCAAACGATAAAAAATGCCGGGGGTCCAAAATATATACTTTGAGGGTCCAAAATGTATTGGTGTGTCCAAAATAATGAAAAACAGTGTTTCGTAATTCAATTATTTTCGACGTTTTGTGGATCCTACATGACCGTATGGGCATTTTTATCTCGTAGAGGAAGTTTTTCTCTACATTTTAGCATGTTCTTTGATTTGGTTACGCTTTACTTCTTTAGGGGGTCCAAAATACGACCATTTCCCTATTATCCATTTTGCTAAAATGTTACCAAAAGACCAAATGTTGATATCTTCATAATTTTTGGAAGCATTATTTGACAGTGTCTTCCTTCATATCCCTAGGGTGTAAAGTATCAATTTTCTATGAAATTTCACAGTTAATAACTGTGGAAGTGCTCAGAGAAACAGGTGTTTTTAAGAATCCAAAATTGAGAAATGAACTACAAATAACTTTAAAATCGCTTTTCTCAGAAGTAGATTTTTGTCACCCACAATGTTAAAAATAATGAAGATTACACATAGTGTAAACTTCATATATGTTATGTAAGCATGAAGTCATATATTTTTAAGTATAAGCTGGATAGTCAACGTAACAATCAATTCGATAGATTTATTTATTTATTTATTGAAACTACTTATAATAGCATAAATAACCGCGTATTGATTTTCAAAGTATATGCTACTATTCTAAAACTAACACTAATATACCAATTAATCTGTACTAAAAAATAAGTTAACTGCTCGTTTGAAAAGAAGAAAATTTATTTCATTTCTGCAACCTCGTGGTAAGTCATTCCAATTTTTGACTGCTCGATGTCGGAATGATTCTTTTATGTAGGGTGTCAATGCTAGTAATGGACCCCTTATTAGCTGAAATTCATTCTCTACGCCTTTCCGCAATTATATCTCAGGCCGATATACGTTTTGTGGAGTCTAATAACAAGTTCAATGTCTTTACTTCACAGTACACCCATGCAACATACAAAACCATACGATTTCCCCAGAGAAATATACATTTGGAAAACTGTTGTCCGAATGCCTATTATGGACCCTCCCGGGGTCCATAATAGGATTGTTTACAAATTTGACGTTGCGTATTATGGACCCTCCATTTGATTCCCATGTAGTCCGGCTCGCTGCCGACGTGCCTATTATGGACCCACCTGGAAATGCGTATTATGGACCCTCTTGTGTGGTTTCATTTACAAAACTGTTCAAATATCTGTGTTTATGCGCCTCAATCCAAATATTTTGCCTGAAACTGCTGACTTACAATGCAATCGATGTTCCCCCGGTGAATTTTCATAGGAATAAGGTTGCTTTGAGTGCTAATTTTATGTTTTTCTGTAGGGGGTCCATAATACGCAAAGGGTCCATAACCGGCATCGACTCCCTAGTTTGAATGACATCGTGGAACTATTAATGAGGAAGAGCGATATGATCGAGTGTAGCTAACAAAGTTTTCGAGATAAATTGGAGGATTGTTAAGTATTTTGTGAGTTTGAATACACATTCTCAACTTTAGATGATTTGTGAAGTTGCATCCAAGCAGTGCCTTGCTATAACTTGATATGTGGTCAAATTTTCTTAGGTTATAAGCATATCTAGTGACAGAGTTAAAAGCTAGATTTAGTTTCTTCAAGTTTTTCTTAAAAGTGAGGCCAAATAACACATCGCCATAATCAAATAATGGTATTATGAGAGATCTAGCTAATTGAACTCTAATATGTTGTGGAGTACAATGCCTTAGCAGTACTGAAGAGTGAAGTGCACCGTAAATTTTACCACACACAGCATTAACTTGAGCGTTCCAGTTTAAGCTGTTGTCCATAAGAAGACCTAGATTTTTGACAACATTTGAATATTCAATAGAATCTTTCCCAACATGTATCAATGGTATGTTTTGCATGTTAAATCGTTTTGACCGCAAAATCAAAGCTTGAGTTTTCTTTGCATTTAGGTGTAAACCATTGCTATTGCACCACTTCAGGATGCATTGAATATCAGTGTCAATACGATTTACAATGTCAGTTATATGATTAGGTGATCCTGATATATATAACTGACAATCATCTGCATATAAGTGAAATTGACAATGTGATATCGAAAGTGGTAAGTCATTTATAAACAGAGAAAAGGAGAGGATTTCGTATGATTAACAATTTAACTAATTCATATGACATTCTCTCACATACTAACTGAGAGTCGCCATATCGTGTGTATCGTGTAAACAGGGGTTAGGCAAAATTTTCCATAAATTCAAATGCTTATAACTTTCAGAAAAATGGATGAATTTGTATGCATTCTGTCGTTAGTATTTTTGTGCGGTGGAAAGTTGTAGAAATATTCACAATTTTCAAAGAAATTAGATTCAAATGTAAATTGAAAGCAATCGGACGCATTAAGATTCGTTGGAAATTTGTCTAAACATGGCCATTCCCGTAAACTGGTTCCTGAAAATATGGTTAGTCATATTTGTATTTCCAATCATGTATACATTATTCGAAACCGTATCCAACCGAGAATCAAACTTCAACATTAACTTTAACATTATGCTTGAGAACAATTAGATGCGCTGATCACTCTATAGTAGGTTCAAAGTGCTCCGGTGAAAGTGCCGAATTTCTCACAAGTCCAGAACCATATCAATAAGGGTATCAAACATATAGAGCACTGCGGGTGATGGATTGACCACTTACAAAATATTTGAATCGACCGCTCAAAAGGTGGTTGATGGACAATTATGAGAGTGTGACGTCTGGTTGTCTGTGAATATAGTCTGTGTTTGAAAGCGCTCAAAAACAATTTATGATCAAACAAACTTTGGACACATTTAGACCAAAGTAGCCCCTTTTTGTCTTCGTGCGAAATTTTAAATTCTTATTGGATTCAGCTCATACAGGGTGTCCGCAAATTATCCGAACAGCAAAAATATTAGAAAGATGACCTCGCATTGAAAACAATGAAAAATCAATGTCCATGTAGCTTTTATATTATATCTATATGTTACCACAAAATACAACTTTAAAAAATTTCGAAATAATTGCTTGTTACTGAGATAGGCAAATTTAAATTTTTCGGAAACGTTTTTCCTGAAGGCCGCTAGTCATACTGGAGATGTGTTATCCCTAAAACCTAAAAGAGATGAATCCAAATGTCCTATTATTATTTGAAGTAATCTACAGGTAAGTGGCTTCAAGTTAGACTGGAAATAGAAAATTGTACGGTGCAAATCCAGTGAGTTGTATGGACATTTCTCTTCCGTCATAAAGCTTGGAAAACAGCTCCCTTTAAGACACCTCAATACATTTGGGTTGGTTGTGCAATTATTTGAAATCGGAAATGTGTCAAACTTACTTCTTAAGAATATAATAAGCCAATGTTTAAAACCATGCAAGAATATTGAATTTATTATGCTTGATTGTATAGAGCCATGTATTCAAAGTTTGTACGGATAATTTGCGGACACCCTGTACTTGTACATTTACAAAGCGCAAATGGAATTCAATTGTGTGTGTTGTGTGTGTTTACAATCCACCGCCCACTGATCGGCAGTACTTTTATGGAAGAAATTTGTGTGCACCTATTTATCGAGACACTTAGATGTCTGTATAGATGCAGACAACTTTAGCCCTGGAGATGGAAGGTGATAGCTCTAATGCTATTCCAACGACCCATTTCAAGAATGGCTGTTCATACACACACATTCTGAGGTCGTTTTCATCACAGCAAGCCCCGCATGAAAGCACCCAGAAATCAATTGGATATCTGAAATGATTTCACACTTCCCGAATCGAAAATTAGGTTTTCGACCTTGGGACGTATTTAGTGGTTACAAACGGTCATATAATTTTGAACGATCTCACCAGTTTGTTGTTCTTTCCATTGCTGCTTTATGAAAACCGCTCATATGCTCATTCCCGTAGGAACAAACTCCGTTACCATAAAACATCTATAAGCATTTGTTTTCACATCACAAGTAACTTTCTTCACATTGTTTTCCGGGTGGCATAGCACCATCAGTCGATCCAATTTTTCACCAGCCGAACTTTAAATGACGCGTAATCGAAATAATTTTCTGCTGAATCAACACATTCTTCTCACAATTTGATACTTTTCTTCTAAATAGCTTCGGGTGGCATAGCACCACTCTTCGTTTTGATATTTTCACCGGCCGAAATAGAAATAATGAGGAATCGAGATAAAACGTGGCAGCAAATACCAAGCGCAAATGGAATTCAATTGTATGCAAAAATTATCAAAATCTATTTACAAGATTAAGAGTGACACCTTCTCCAGTCTGAAGGTATTCCAAAAACAATATTTTTTTAGGTACATTTAGGAAAATGCAACTACTGCCCCATGATTATTACAGTAGTCAAATCATATTTTGAGTTGGACACACTACCGAAATAATAGACTTACCGCAATAAGACGATTGATTACCCAATTAATACTTACCAAATGTTGAAAATCAACCTGAAAATTAATATGTAAACACAGACAAACAGACGTCACACTCTCATCATTGTCCATCGACCAACATTTTAACGGTGTATTCAAAAATATGGTAGGTGGCTGGGGCTTCGTGGCCTTGCGGTTAGCGGCGTCAGTCGTTTAGGCGTATTGTGCCACGGGGTGTGGGTTCGATTCCCGCTCCAGTCGGTGAAAATTTTTCGTCAAACGAAAAATTCATCGCTGGGCTACTGGGTGTTTCATGTTGTCCGTTGCCTAATGTTAGTAATCGTTCAGTCTGTGCAGCCAATGTGCTGAAGACGGTGTAAATTGTCTTTTAATCCACCACCCGCAGCGCTCGCATCGTTTTTGTTCGTATTTGACGTTTACACACTATCGCCATCTGTTGGCCTGTCGGCCAAACACACCAGTTTTAGCATTGGGCGTTCATGTCCTCGTTACTATGATTTGATCGAGATTTGTTCTAAGTGTTACGTCTGTTTGTCTGTGATGTAAACGTAAGCATAACAGCCTACACCAGAAAAGCTATCTTTTAAAAATACTCAAATCTGCCAAAACTGATGGGAACCGCTTAATCAAATTTATTTCAATTGCTATGACAAAATTCCGAATTCTCTATACTACACGTATAATATTCGAGAATTATTGTACGTAATATCAGCCCTCTTGATATCAAAAATCATACACCTAGACTTCACTGTAAAATTTCGAAGAAAAGCAACCTCTTTGTGAAACCATTGCAAGTTCTCTATGGCCGGACACTTCTTGCCCTCTATGACCGGACAGTGAAAATGTTAACCTAATAACTGGGATCTAATGCATAATTCGCTTTTTCATAAATTTAGGATACAAAAAACGAACGTCAACAAAAATAAAGCATAAACAATAAAATTTTCGGTCTTTGGAAGCCTACTAAAAAGTGCTGTAAACATGATGCATTTAAGGCAAATGAGCGCACAAGAAGCAGCCACAAGATATGATGTACAGTCATCTCTCCATAACTGGATAATGAAGGGACCATCGAGTTACAAAACACTAACACATCCAGGTAACATTGGTAGCTGAATAACAGTTTATTCAGCTGAAAAGAGGCTGTATAAACCGCATTTAAGCTAAATAAACTGTTATTCAGCTATCAATGTTACTTGGGCAGTGCAAATGCGATCCAATTGACCATCGAGGTAGCCATGGATACAAAATTCTACTATGGGGTGGTCCATTAATACGTAAGACAATTTTGGCGGTTTTTCGACCCCCCCTCCCCCCATGGTAAGTTTTTTTATATGAAAATTACAAATAATTTGTATGGCGCGTAAGATATCTCAAACTCCCCTCCCCCATTATCCCTTACGTAATTAATGGACCGCCCCTATGATTTTCTAACTCGATATTGAGAAATGGAGTATCGAATAAGGGAGACACCTAAGAACACATTTCAAGACCGCATGAAAAAACCTTCGAGCTGACAAAGAAATTGTCAAGAACTACAAACGCGTTGGATTCCCGAAGACATTCTCACCTATATACAAGCAACCCCTAGCGCAACATACGACTGATATGGCGCTGACCAAGAAGGAGTTCATGGAACTGACCAATGATCTTGCTAATATACTTCATACGCTATACATCATGCAGAGATTGAACCCACAAGGCATGTGCTAACCTACCAAGCACCCCTTGGCCTTTCTGTGGGTTTGGTGTAAACTGCCCATAAAAGCATAACTGTCTCATAAGGGTTTCATAAAAAAAATTTCGCCGGGCTACACATATTTTCATGTATATTTTCGTATGCGTACATAAAATTAAGCAGTTTGTTAGAAAACATTGCAAAACAAAAATTCAAGCAAGTGCTGTTCCATATTTAATAATAAAGTCATAACAGTCTCTATATAGATCAACCTGCAAAAAGTTTAATTTTTCTTCAGTAACAATTCTCTGCGATACGAATTATAACAAACATTCAGCTTCTCATACAATCAATTCATTTCATTTACCATGACCCCACAGGTATGGATCAAATAGGGTGGAGTTCAACCTATAAAATTCAATAAAACGACATGGAAAACGTAAATTTATAATTTAAAAACACGAATTGAATCGTTGCAAGTTGGAATCTCGGTTAGTAAACTGTTTTGAGTGTAATATTTACATAGAATTTCCTAAAAATTAAAAATTGTATCGTTTTCTGAAAACCATATTATGGATCAATTTTCATATTATGGATCAAATTGTGACATATTACGGATCAGTGCGCAAAATCAAGAGATTTTCAATTCAATACATCTGTATTGCTGATTTGGCAAAAGTTAGCAATGTGTCACATATTACTGCAAAAAATAGCAGTGTTAGAGCTGGAAACAAGAGCAAAATACCATTATTTTTGGGATACTGTGTTGTAGTAACTGAGACATGGACTGTTTTGGCTTCACACCAAGTTTTCCTCCCATTTTTGTCTGCTAAAAAAATGATATTTACAAACCTTGATGTTTATTAGTTTTATCCTTAGTGCTATTGTCTGAAAATGTTGAATCCAATGCTTGAAATAACAGAAATCTACATATTTTGGAAGTGATCCATAACTGTGGTAAACAAGCATTACTTGGTCCATATTATGGATCACTAGTTAGAAGTGCTAATATTCGGTATTTAGAATCAACAATCAAGAAAATTGTTTTCCAAAGATGAATTCATACTGAATCGAAGCGGACGAGCATGTTTTATACTATAATATTTGCATTTTACCAGCTGTGGGAGCTTATCAATGCTGACGGCACTTCTTACAGCAAACGACCATATAATGATAGCTGTGTGGTACCAACTGAACATTTGTCAAAAACACCGTTATTTAGCCGTTGAATGTTGTGTTTAACATTACAAATGGTAGAAGACAAAAAGTATAACATGGGAAAAATATGTTTTACGCAACGTTTATGTTTTAGGCGAGTTATCCGATGTTGAACGCCAAAGTGATCCGTCACTGTGGGTGATCCGTAACTGTGTGGGCATGGTATAATGTAGAATATCTTATAGATTTAACCTTATAACAGTCGCGTCATGTACTTAACCCCTCTACCGGCAGTTTCATTTTCAACCGCGAAAACAAAATTCGAATCGCGTTAACTTTTTTGTTTCTCGATATTTTTACACCATTTTTTTACAAGTTCTCAAAAAACTCTTATAGTTTTAGTATCTGTGTTGATATTGACAATTGGTCATCTGGATCCGGAGATATCCAAAACTCCTTGGGCACCGATTTGTATGATTTTTCCAGAGTAGCTCCTTATTTCCTGTCGTTGTATAGTCCGCATTTTATTTATTTTTGATAAATTGATCAAAAAACAAAATAACCGCCAAAGATATTTTATATGAAGAATGTTGGTCCCCCAAGAAACATCAGAATATTTTCAAAAATATTGAGAAACCAAAAAATTATCGCGATGTTTTTTTTTTGTGGTAACAAATGAAGCTGCCGGTAGAGTAACGTTAAATCTCTACGAAAGCTTCAAGATATTTTACCGTATTTCATCACAATAAAAAAAACCTGGACGCATCTAATGGAGCAGGACCGGATGGCATTGTACCCGTGTTCTTCAAGAATCTTTCAAAAGAGCTTACTGTTACCCTAGAACGCCTTTTCAACATGTTCCTAAATAATGGAAAATTCCAAGAAGCTTGGAAATCCTCATATTTGGTGCCTGTTTTTAAATCAGGAACAAAATGTGATGTACGGAACTATCGCGAAATTGCCATTATCTCTTGAAAATATGTAAACAACTCCAATTGGGATTGGGATTGAGGTAAGGGAATTGGGTGTAATCCCAGACTTTAAACTCACTTTTGTAGAACATTATAATTCCATAATAAACAAAGCAGTCAATATGCTTGGCTTCAACAGAGGTTCAGCAACAATTTGCGCAATTTGCATGATTCTTATACTATTAAACTACTGTATATAACATATATAAGACCAATTCTGAAATATTGCCACCTAGTATGGAACCCAAACCATACACGAAGAACGCATAGAATTAGTAAAGCCATTCCTTTTATACGCCCTTCCGGAAATTGAATCGGACTGAAGAATAAGAAGATGGTTGGTTGGTTTGACTTTATTAACGAGATTTTTAACCCTAGGCTAGTTCATCTCGGGACCAACGGCTTTACTTCCCTTCCGAAGGAAGTCGTCACTATAACTTTTTACGTCATAAGTGACTATGTCGGGGATGGGATTCGATCCCAGGTCCTCGGCGTGAGAGGCGAGTGTTCTAACCACTACACCAGGTCCGTTCCCCAAGAATAAGAAGAATTAACCATTGAGTTAGGTTTCTGCTAAGCTATAAAAAAGTCTATGTACTCCAAATCATTCGTTGTTTGACTATTTATTTCTTCAAATTCAATTGTTAACTGTAGTTTGTAGTTAGAAACTGACTCACTATCTGTTTGAAAATATGTCGACTATCTATTAAGGATGTTTTTTTTTATTTTTTGTATATATTTTGAGCATACAGATCCTCATGGGCATCCAAAGTTTTCAAATACAACTTGATGTAGAAGCTGTCGTTTTTTCGCTTTCATATTTCTTTGTATTTTTTGTCTAGTTCGCTTCCGTTTTATCAGTTCTTTGATGGGAAAAACTTCCATCCGAGACTACTTCAATATCCTTGTCCTCCACTCTTAGAGTGGAGTGGATCGAAGTTGGAAGATGAAAATGCATTGTCTAGTCATTAGAACCATACTTTCGTGTTCGATACGGTACGGGGTACGTCCTGAATGGTAGGTTCTGCAAAGGGTCGAACTTTGTGGAATCTCCATTTTATACAGGCACCAGAGCTTCGTCTTCATTTTCACTATCACGCAAGCAAACATTGCGTCTCATACTTGGAAACTAATTTGATAACATAGCATTTTCAAAAATTTTGGAAAAAATAGATTAGAAGATTGTTTGAATTCAACTCTTATAAGATTTTTATAAATTTTACCAACTGGTTGCTCTGTAAGTATTAGGAATAAAAACAAGTTACCGTTTTGACTCATATTCCGAACACTTAAGGCCAACAGTGACTTCAAATGCATCTGATTGACATAAATTGGCGGATATTTGTGTAAATTTTCATTTCTTCGCAAAGTCTAACTGTTAGTTGTTGGGTGTACCGATAATAATGTAATTTAATTAGTTTTAGTATTGTACGTTAGAGTTTGGAACAACATTTTGATTCAAATGCCGAACACTGTGTTCATTCTGTCTCATATTCCGAACACCTTGATTCAAATTCCGAACAGCACGAATAAATCGTATTCAAATGAATAGTTTCGCAAATAAATGTATCTGAGCTTTTTTCTACTAGTCTCAAAATTGAGAATCATCACTACTCCCGCGGTATAAATGATATTGGAGACGTTAAAATTGAATTGCAATTGACTACCGTTTCCTTGATATTTGATGACATATTTCAACGAAACATTAAACCAAATCGCCATACAAAAACCTAGTGTTCGGAATATTAGTCTGTTCGGAAATTGAGACAAAACGGTATACGGAATTATTTCAAATATTTGCAATTTTCAATTTTCTCATAAAATATGGTCAACTTAGTAGGGCACAATCTAAGTTATTCATGAATTAATGGACAAACAGAAATAGCATAGCATAGCATAGCATAGCATAGACTGACTGTACATGTCAATGATTGCTACTCCGTGATTGATCGGAACTGGTAAGAATTGCACTACGATCCAAATGAATAAGGGAAGGGAGTTTCCGCTTACTCTCGAAGTGCAATTTTAGCAGATCTAATATTATTGATCAATAACGGCGCCGGCCAAGTCCTTACAGTCAGTTGGGATGGGGAAGGAATGTTAGGGTGTAATGATTGTTGCTTCTAGAGACCGAGAATACCTCTGCATCTCCACAATCACCACGGGAAGGGTGTTTATTATTGAGGGAGGAAAAGATCTGGGAGTCACCTCTGGTCGATGATGCGATCCATGGACAAGGGGGAAATATACGACTCATATTTAAAGCTAGTGTTGTATTTTTGTCTCGAGAAGTTTTCGGTAGAAGCTTTAAAAAATACGTCAACTTCTATAATGTCGAACAATTCAAAAGATGTTTTTATTAATGACGAAATCTGAAAATTACATGTATATATTTTAAATTATATGAAACAGGAATAATGCCGACACTTGTAGTGACGAACTATACATAGTTTGTTTGGAAATTACATATGAGTATTACTGTGCATTTTGTCTCGATATGGTAGAAGTTTTAAAAAATACGTCAACATTCACAATGTCGAACAATTCAAAAGATAATTTTTAATAATGTCTAAAAGAGAAAAATATATGTATATTGAAATTGTATAAGAAAAAAGCATAATGCCGACACTTATAGTGACGAACCATACAAAGTTTGTTTTAAAATTACTTAAAAGTTACGCTTTCAAGAAAATATGTGTTATCACAAGCATGAAACGAACTCACCAGTTGGTAATCCATCCTCGACTGAACACAAAACTGATACTGACAGCAAAACTTCTTGGCGTCCCGAAAACAAACCGTCTTGCTTGTGCCTTCCAAATACCTACCCAGCAAGACGCTCCAAAAAAAGAAAAAATCTTTGGAGACGAAAACACGCGCGAAACCGTGAGCCAAATCTATCGGACGACGCAACATCGAACTGTCCTGCTTGGGCTTCACGAAGCACTACCAAGCAAGACGCTT
Organism: Aedes aegypti; assembly: GCF_002204515.2. Classification (NCBI taxonomy): domain Eukaryota; kingdom Metazoa; phylum Arthropoda; class Insecta; order Diptera; family Culicidae; genus Aedes; species Aedes aegypti. The sequence goes on from NW_018734736.1 coordinate 27,191, forward strand.
GAAAACAGGAAAAAAAAATCTCCAGTGACGAAACCTGCGCGAAACCGTGAGCCAAATCTATCGGACGACGCAAAACCGAACTGTCTTGCTTGGGCTTCACGAAGCACTACCAAGCAAGACGCTTCAAAACAGGAAAAAAAAAATCTCCGGCGACGAAAACATGCGCGAAACCGTGAGCCGAATCTATCGGACGACGCAACATCGAATTGTCCTGCTTGGGCTTCACGAAGCACTCAATTAATGGACAAACAGAAATAAAAGATATATTGAAAAATCTAAAAGATCAACAGAAAAAATCTGTCGAACAAACTTTTATGAATTGTCATTACTGAAAATTACTCTTAGACAGCTCTAAGTTTTTTTTAAAATGTACCGGACGGGTAACTTTGAAAAAAATTTTCGAAGGAAAGTTGAAAATTTAAGGGGGCAATGTGGCGTAGTTGGCTACAAGTGCGCTTTATAAGCAGATGGTTATGAGTTTGATTCCCAGCCCTCTCAACAAAAAAAAAAAACTTCGTCAGTCCACTCAAGAACAACACGAGCCCATCCGTCGTGCTCTTCGATCTACCTGCGAAAAGTAGAGAGCGCAAAGAGACAGCGTAGCATCAGATCCAAAAATAGATTTGGTAACAAAATAGTGTGAATTTAGGCGTTGTGCTCTAGCACAACATTCCAATCGATTCTCGCTAAAGTGATGCCCAATGGCGAAATGAGCTTCCAATTAGAATATAAGTAAAATTGAGAATACCGTCGATGGGGTGACAATGGGTCTAGGGGTGAGATTGGGTCAAAACGGAAAAATATGTTTTGTGAAATATTTCAGCTAATAACGCTGATATTACTAAAATTAATAATTCATATGTTAGGGAACATATTATTACACATAATTCATAACAATATACATTTTTAGAAATAGTAGTTTTTGTTTACTACATCAATAAACTTGCATGTTGAAACTAGATAAAATTTACAACATTAAATTTCTCCTGTACAAAGTTATCACGCATGTACTCTAGCCTCTATCGTTGTATTAGTAGAATGTTGAAAGTCTTTTCATTACACATCACAGGTATTTTGCGGAATCTGTTTGATTTTCCCACAAAAAAAATCATTTTTTTCGGTACGATGTCTAAAACATTGAAAATGGAGGTGACATTGGGTCAAGCAAGAACGATAGTAAATCAAATTCCAAGTCCATTTTTTTGACATTTTACGGTGCCGGGTGTCTCTTATTTCATTGAGATGTGTTTATTCTTTCTATATACAGCATCTCTGAAACATCAAACAAGTCTACTTGAGTATTCCGTGCATTGAATAACAATACAACGCATTTTGACAACTTCTCAAACCAGCAACTGTGTTTCGTGCGCAGCAACATCGTAAATTTTTATCAAAAGGGTGTTTTTTTTCTAAATTTGATTATTTATCAGTGTTATCATATAATAGAAACATCTCACGGAAGTACAAATGAGTTGGATCGCTGAAATACTGGGATTATGACGTCAACTTCTGCCTGAAATGTATTGATCGTGGAATGTCGCACCGAAATTTAACTATTTATTAAACTAAGGTTTAAAATAATCTATTTATCTATTAAAGGTTTAAAATAATCTATCTATCTATTAAACTAAGGTTTAAAATAATCACTGTTTCAGTACACCTTTGGGGAAACTGAATGGGCTTTATAGCAATGGTGATGAGACTTTGAAGACAATTTGAGGGAAAAACCAAGAAAATTTATGTAAACTTGACGATAAATGTTGGGTTTACATATTTTTTCTCATAGCTCTTCAATTTTCTGTATAATTTTTCTTTTAAGTTGGTTTATCATACTTGTGAAAAATCTTAGATATTTTTTTGTCTTGTTTGCATCGTTTTTTTATCAATATTTTTCAGTTGTGAATGGTTTTGAAATCATATTCTCAAAAACAAGTTATTTTAATTACAGTGACCCAATGTCACCCCCTCTATGGGGTGAGATTGGGTCATTTTTCATTCACTTGTGGTGCCACTGTGAATAAATATTTGTCTTTCATTTTTGTGAACAGTTGTTAATGTACCATCAAAGTACATACACACCAAATTTGAAGTTTATTTGAGTTAAATTGCGATAGTTATTCAAAAAATAAATCGCACATATCGCTTTTTGACCCATTGTCACCCCCAACGACGGTAACTTGAAAATTTATGTATGCTGTTTCAATGAATTATAATTTATATTTTCAAAACAAGTACTGGCATCCTAGCTATCGATTGCTTAGCTTAGCTTAGCTTAGCTTAGCTTAGCTTAGCTTAGCTTAGCTTAGACTGACTACACATATCAATGGTTGCTATTCCGTGATTGACCGAAGTCAGAGAAAATGCACAAAGAATCAACTAGAAGTTCGGCTGGGATTGGCCATAATCTTCTTCTGTGTGCATAATTCAGTGCCTCTATTTATACACGGTCAATAACGGCGCCGGCCACGTCCTTGCAGGCAGGTGGGATTGGGGGAAGGAGTGTGTAATCTTTGCTATTTGGAGACCGTGTTTGCTCTGCATCTCCACAAAGGTTACTGGGAGGGATGTTTGTTAATGGGGAAGATCGTTGGATCACAGGATTCACTTTTATAAGCGATTAGACCATGATAAATTATTTGACGCGAGCTAAGGATTAAACACTACTAACCTGCTTCGCGATCCGCGCCACTAATAAATCATGCCACGCGAGCGACGCGCGACACGATTGATCCTGCTCACATCACCCGCTCCCGCAGGAACAAGTAACGCGAGCAAAGGATCAAACACTACTAACCTGCTTCGCGATCCGCGCCACTAATAAATCATGCCACGCGAGCGACGCGCGACAGTATCACCCGCCCGCAGGAACAAGTGACGCGAGCAAAGGATCAAACACTACTAACCTGCTTCGCGATCCGCGACACTATTTTATCATGCCACGCGAGCGACGCGCGACACGATTGATCCTGCTCACATCACCCGCCTCCGCAGGAACAAGTGACGCGAGCAAAGGATCAAACACTACTAACCTGCTTCGCGATCCGCGCCACTAATAAATCATGTCACGCGAGCGACGCGCGACACGATTGATCCTGCTCACATCACCGCCCCCGCAGGAACAAGTGACGCGAGCAAAGGATCAAACACTACTCACTGGCATCCTAGCTATCGATTGCAGTAGATAAATTGCCAAAGATTTATTTTGAATGGATATATTATTTTTCATATTTCGGCTTTCTATTTTGGAAATACTTTGATAAAGGAGTATACATTGAACAACATTTAGTGAATTACGTAACATTTATAGGGCATAGCACACCTTAGATTACAAAAATGGTCACAGTTTGTGAAAAAGCTTTTCGGTAAGAGATTTGAGACCGTATTCAAGCTCTATGATAACAAGGCTGTCAAAAATAAGTGACCAACTTATGAAAACTACATCAAATAGTCATCGTAGAATAGATTGTTTGTGAACGTTTCGAAAATGTTAAAATCGTATCAATTTTTAATATTCGTATATAAAGTCAATGTGGTTTTTGAAAAATGTCACAAGTTTAAGTAAAAATTTAGTATACAAAATTTAAAAAATGTTTTTGGAAAAATACATACGAAGTAAGAATAACTCTTTGCCTTTCGAACCTTCCGAATGCGGCTTAGAGAGTTTCAATTGGACGTGTAATCTCAGAGACACGGACTGAACACTTTTGTATGTGTTTTAGGGGGTAAATCCAAACTTATGCATGGGAGTGTATGTCTCCAAAAACTTTGTCAATAATCTTTTCAGCTCTATTTTTCATCAAACGCTAGGAATCTGTAATATAATAATTATCAATTCAGTGATTTTATAAAGATCTTTCAAGTAGTTCGGCAATTATCTTCCTTAGGATTCCTTCAAAGATCTCATCAACAATTAATTATCAATTGTGGAATCCCCAATTGGGTCCTAAAATTTTTAATGAAATCTTGTTTTTATTTAATAACACGAAAAAGCATGTTACTGTAACTACTTTAGCAATTTTTCCCGCTT
>NW_018734737.1:0-37191 GCF_002204515.2 Aedes aegypti
AAAATAAAGTTTATTCGGGAAAGTTGTAGGTCATATTAAAAGAAACAACTTTGCTCAAGACACCATATGCATATCTTTTGATTTCCATGTACATTTGTGGAGTTTTTTGTGGAACGCCCCTAAAAATAACTTTTTTCATCATAACTTGGTTGGATGATTTTATACAATTTTCAATTGTTCTAGTGTTATTTGTTACTTGCGAAAACGCATAACTTTCTCCAAAAGAGCATATTTTAATCTCTCATACTTTTCGAGTTATTGAAGGCGTTATATAAAATTTTGCTCCTTTTTGACAATAAAAATCATTAGGTTGCGCATATTTCCGCAGTCTGAAACTTGCACATCCAATGGTTTGAAACTAGTATTATGAAATGTAGAGAAAGCCACTTTTAGCCTGACGGTCAAAATAAAGTATGAAAAAATGTTTACTTACATGCATATACAAAATACCCTATATTGGCTTAACCCGTATCCGACCGGGTTAAGAAAAAAAATTCAAAAAACTCTCGTGAAGCTATTTTCTATCCGATTTGCCAACTTCTTTCACTATATGAAATCCAAACTCTTCGTTTTTCTTATGCTGGAGAAAGTGGTCAAAAATTTTGCCTGTGGTCGGAGTTATTCCGGTGTCCTCCTGGGTCAAGTCGGTTAAAAAATTGATCAACTTCCTTTCCCGAACAGTTTTATAATACTAAACTTTCATTTAACAACTCAAGTTTTGTAAAAACAGTCAATCTTACAACATGAAAGATATTCAAGTGATTTAAGGAGTCACTTTCATGGAAGTTTCCTTGAAAAACTGAAATATGCCTTCCGGAAGATCCAAAACATCCGCAAAAGTGGTCAAATTGTTAAAAATGACTTGGAAAGCCGCGATTTTTTTCATTTTTACTAGTTTTCCACATACATGGACATAATCAATGTTTTGAGTGCTTAAGACCCTATATTGGGGGCTCACCGGAAGATCCGGAACATCCGTAAAAGTGGTCAAATCGTTAAATATGACTTGGAAGGCCGCGGTTTTTTTTTCAATCTCACTAGTTTTCAACATACATAGACATAACCTATGCTTTGAGCGCATAAGACCATATATGGCCATTAGGGGGCTCACCGGAAGATCCGGAACATCCGTAAAAGTGGTCAAATCGTTAAATATGACTTGGAAAACCGCGGTTTTTTCAATCGCGCTAGTTTTTAACGTACATGGACATAATCAATGCTTTGAGTGCATAAGACCATATATGGCCATTGGGGGGCTCACCGGAAGATCCGGAACATCCGTAAAAGAGGTCAAATCGTTTAATATGACTTGGAAAACCGCGGTTTTTTTCAATCGCGCTAGTTTCCAACGTACATGGACATAACCTATGCTTTGAGTGCATAAGACCATATATGGCCATTGGGGGGCTCACCGGAAGATCCGGAACATCCGTAAAAGTGGTCAAATCGTTAAATATGACTTGGAAAACCGCGGTTTTTTTCAATCGCGCTAGTTTTCAACGTACATGGACATAACCTATGCTTTGAGTGCATAAGACCATATATGGCCATTGGGGGACTCACCGGAAGATCCGGAACATCCGTAAAAGTGGTCAAATAGTTAAAAATGACTTGGAAGGCCCGCGGTTTTTTTTTTTCAATCTCACTAGTTTTCAACATACATGGACATAATCAATGCTTTGTTAAATTGTTAAAAATGACTTGGAAGGCCGTTAAAAGTGGTCAAATTCGTTAAATATGACTTGGAAAACCGCGTTTTTTTTTCAATCGCGCTAGTTTTTAACGTACATGGACATAACCTATGCTTTGAGTGCATAAGACCATATATGGCCATTGGGGGACTCACCGGAAGATCCGGAACATCCGTAAAAGTGGTCAAATCGTTAAATATGACTTGGAAAACGCGTTTTTTTTTTCAATCGCGCTAGTTCTTTAACGTACATGGACATAACCTATGCTTTGAGTGCATAAGACCATATATGGCCATTGGGGGACTCACCGGAAGATCCGGAAACATCCGTAAAAGTGGTCAAATCGTTAAATATGACTTGGAAGGCCGCGGTTTTTTTTTTCAATCTCACTAGTTTTCAACATACATGGACATAATCAATGCTTTGTTAAATTGTTAAAAATGACTTGGAAGGGCCGTAAAGTGGTCAAATCGTTAAATATGACTTGGAAAACCGCGTTTTTTTTTCAATCGCGCTAGTTTTTAACGTACATGGACATAACCCTATGCTTTGAGTGCATAAGACCATAATGGCCATTGGGGGACTCACCGGAAGATCCGGAACATCCGTAAAAGAGGTCAAATCGTTAAATATGACTTGGAAAACCGCGTTTTTTTTTTTCAATCGCGCTAGTTTTTAACGTACATGGACATAACCTATGCTTTGAGTGCATAAGACCATTATGGCCATTGGGGGACTCACCGAGAAGATCCGGAACATCCGTAAAAGTGGTCAAATCGTTAAATATGACTTGGAAAACCGCGTTTTTTTTCAATCGCGCTAGTTTTTAACGTAACATGGACATAACCTATGCTTTGAGTGCATAAGACCATATATGGCCATGGGGACTCACCGGAAGCATCCGAACATCCGTAAAGTGGTCCAAATCGTTAAATATGACTTGGAAGGCCGCGGTTTTTTTTTTTCAATCTCACTAGTTTTCAACATACATGGACATAATCAATGCTTTGTTAAATTGTTAAAAATGACTTGGAAGGCCGTAAAAAAGTGGTCAAATCGTTTAAATATGACTTGGAAAACCGCGTTTTTTTTTCAATCGCGCTAGTTTTTAACGTACATGGACATAACCTATGCTTTGAGTGCATAAGACCATATGGCATTGGGGACTCACCGGAAGATCCGGAACATCCGTAAAGAGGTCAAATCGTTAAATATGACTTGGAAAAACCGCGGTTTGTTTTCAAATCGCGCTAGTTTTCAACGTACATGGACATAACATATGCTTTGAGTGTATAAGACCATATATGGCCATTGGGGGCTCACCGGAAGATCCGGAACATCCGTAAAAGAAGTCAAATCGTTTAATATGACTTGGAAAACCGCGTTTTTTTTTTCAATCGCGCTAGTTTTTAACGTACATGGACATAACCTATGCTTTGAGTGCATAAGACCATATATGGCCATTGGGGGACTCACCGGAAGATCCGGAACATCCGTAAAAGTGGTCAAATCGTTAAATATGACTTGGAAGGCCGCGGTTTTTTTTTTCAATCTCACTAGTTTTCAACATACATGGACATAATCAATGCTTTGTTAAATTGTTAAAAATGACTTGGAAGGCCGTAAAAGTGGTCAAATCGTTAAATATGACTTGGAAAACCGCGTTTTTTTTCAATCGCGCTAGTTTTTAACGTACATGGACATAAACCTATGCTTTGAGTGCATAAGACCATATATGGCCATTGGGGGGACTCACCGGAAGATCCGGAACATCCGTAAAAGTGGTCAAATCGTTAAATATGACTTGGAAGGGCCGCGGTTTTTTTTTTCAATCTCACTAGTTTTCAACATACATGGACATAATCAATGCTTTGTTAAATTGTTAAAAATGACTTGGAAGGCCGTAAAAGTGGTCAAATCGTTAAATATGACTTGGAAAACCGCGTTTTTTTTCAATCGCGCTAGTTTTTAACGTACATGGACATAACCTATGCTTTGAGTGCATAAGACCATATATGGCCATTGGGGGACTCACCGGAAGATCCGGAACATCCGTAAAAGAGGTCAAATCGTTAAATATGACTTGGAAAACCGCGGTTTTTTTCAATCGCGCTAGTTTTCAACGTACATGGACATAACCTATGCTTTGAGTGCATAAGACCATATATGGCCATTGGGGGGCTCACCGGAAGATCCGGAACATCCGTAAAAGAGGTCAAATCGTTTAATATGACTTGGAAAACCGCGGTTTTTTTCAATCGCGCTAGTTTCCAACGTACATGGACATAACCTATGCTTTGAGTGCATAAGACCATATATGGCCATTGGGGGACTCACCGGAAGATCCGGAACATCCGTAAAAGTGGTCAAATCGTTAAATATGACTTGGAAGGCCGCGGTTTTTTTTTTCAATCTCACTAGTTTTCAACATACATGGACATAATCAATGCTTTGTTAAATTGTTAAAAATGACTTGGAAGGCCGTAAAAGTGGTCAAATCGTTAAATATGACTTGGAAAACCGCGTTTTTTTTTCAATCGCGCTAGTTTTTAACGTACATGGACATAACCTATGCTTTGAGTGCATAAGACCATATATGGCCATTGGGGGACTCACCGGAAGATCCGGAACATCCGTAAAAGTGGTCAAATCGTTAAATATGACTTGGAAGGCCGCGGTTTTTTTTTCAATCTCACTAGTTTTCAACATACATGGACATAATCAATGCTTTGTTAAATTGTTAAAAATGACTTGGAAGGCCGTAAAAGTGGTCAAATCGTTAAATATGACTTGGAAAACCGCGTTTTTTTTCAATCGCGCTAGTTTTTAACGTACATGGACATAACCTATGCTTTGAGTGCATAAGACCATATATGGCCATTGGGGGACTCACCGGAAGATCCGGAACATCCGTAAAAGTGGTCAAATCGTTAAATATGACTTGGAAGGCCGCGGTTTTTTTTTTCAATCTCACTAGTTTTCAACATACATGGACATAATCAATGCTTTGTTAAATTGTTAAAAATGACTTGGAAGGCCGTAAAAGTGGTCAAATCGTTAAATATGACTTGGAAAACCGCGTTTTTTTTTCAATCGCGCTAGTTTTTAACGTACATGGACATAACCTATGCTTTGAGTGCATAAGACCATATATGGCCATTGGGGGACTCACCGGAAGATCCGGAAACATCCGTAAAAGAGGTCAAATCGTTAAATATGACTTGGAAAACCGCGGTTTTTTTCAATCGCGCTAGTTTTCAACGTACATGGACATAACTATGCTTTGAGTGTATAAGACCATATATGGCCATTGGGGGGCTCACCGGAAGATCCGGAACATCCGTAAAAGAAGTCAAATCGTTTAAATATGACTTGGAAAACCGCGGTTTTTTCAATCGCGCTAGTTTTCAACGTACATGGACATAACCTATGCTTTGTTAAATTGTTAAAATGACTTGGAAGGCCGTAAAAGTGGTCAAATCGTTTAAATATGACTTGGAAAACCGCGGTTTTTTTCAATCGCGCTAGTTTTTAACGTACATGGACATAACCCTATGCTTTGAGTGCATAAGACCATATATGGCCATTGGGGGACTCACCGGAAGATCCGGAACATCCCGTAAAAGTGGTCAATCGTTAAATATGACTTGGAAAACCGCGGTTTTTTTTCAATCGCGCTAGTTTTCAACGTACATGGACATAACCTATGCTTTGAGTGCATAAGACCATATATGGCCATTGGGGGGCTCACCGGAAGATCCGGAACATCCGTAAAAGAGGTCAAATCGTTTAATATGACTTGGAAACCGCGGTTTTTTTCAATCGCGCTAGTTTCCAACGTACATGGACATAACCTATGCTTTGAGTGCATAAGACCATATATGGCCATTGGGGGACTCACCGGAAGATCCGGAACATCCGTAAAAGTGGTCAAATCGTTAAATATGACTTGGAAAACCGCGGTTTTTTTCAATCGCGCTAGTTTTCAACGTACATGGACATAACCTATGCTTTGAGTGCATAAGAACATATATGGCCATTGGGGGCTCACCGGAAGATCCGGAACATCCGTAAAAGAGGTCAAATCGTTTTAATATGACTTGGAAAACCGCGGTTTTTTTCAATCGCGCTAGTTTCCAACGTACATGGACATAACCTATGCTTTGAGTGCATAAGACCATATATGGCCATTGGGGGACTCACCGGAAGATCCGGAACATCCGTAAAAGTGGTCAAATCGTTAAAAATGACTTGGAAGGGCCGCGGTTTTTTTTTTCAATCTCACTAGTTTTCAACATACATGGACATAATCAATGCTTTGTTAAATTGTTAAAAATGACTTGGAAGGCCGTAAAAGTGGTCAAATCGTTAAATATGACTTGGAAAACCGCGGTTTTTTTTTTCAATCTCACTAGTTTTCAACATACATGGACATAATCAATGCTTTGTTAAATTGTTAAAAATGACTTGGAAGGCCGTAAAAGTGGTCAAATCGTTAAATATGACTTGGAAAACCGCGGTTTTTTTCAATCGCGCTAGTTTTTAACGTACATGGACATAACCTATGCTTTGAGTGCATAAGACCATATATGGCCATTGGGGGACTCACCGGAAGATCCGGAACATCCGTAAAAGTGGTCAAATCGTTAAAAAATGACTTGGAAGGCCGCGGTTTTTTTTTTTTCAATCTCACTAGTTTTCAACATACATGGACATAATCAATGCTTTGTTAAATTGTTAAAAATGACTTGGAAGGCCGTAAAAGTGGTCAAATCGTTAAAATATGACTTGGAAAACCGCGGTTTTTTTTTCAATCTCACTAGTTTTCAACATACATGGACATAATCAATGCTTTGTTAAATTGTTAAAAATGACTTGGAAGGCCGTAAAAGTGGTCAAATCGTTAAATATGACTTGGAAAACCGCGGTTTTTTTTTTCAATCTCACTAGTTTTCAACATACATGGACATAATCAATGCTTGTTAAATTGTTAAAAAATGACTTGGAAGGCCGTAAAAGTGGTCAAATCGTTAAATATGACTTGGAAACCGCGGTTTTTTTTTTCAATCTCACTAGTTTTCAACATACATGGACATAATCAATGCTTTGTTAAATTGTTAAAAATGACTTGGAAGGCCGTAAAAGTGGTCAAATCGTTAAATATGACTTGGAAAACCGCGGGTTTTTTTCAATCGCGCTAGTTTTTAACGTACATGGACATAACCTATGCTTTGAGTGCATAAGACCATATATGGCCATTTGGGGGACTCACCGGAAGATCCGGAACATCCGTAAAAGTGGTCAAATCGTTAAATATGACTTGGAAAACCGCGGTTTTTTTCAATCGCGCTAGTTTTCAACGTACATGGACATAACCTATGCTTTGAGTGCATAAGAACATATATGGCCATTGGGGGGCTCACCGGAAGATCCGGAACATCCGTAAAAGAGGTCAAATCGTTTAATATGACTTGGAAAACCGCGGTTTTTTTCAATCGCGCTAGTTTCCAACGTACATGGACATAACCTATGCTTTGAGTGCATAAGACCATATATGGCCATTGGGGGACTCACCGGATGATCCGGAACATCCGTAAAAGTGGTCAAATCGTTAAATATGACTTGGAAAACCGCGTTTTTTTCAATCGCGCTAGTTTCAACGTACATGGACATAACCTATGCTTTGAGTGCATAAGACCATATATGGCCATTGGGGGGCTCACCGGAAGATCCGGAACATCCGTAAAAGAGGTCAAATCGTTTAATATGACTTGGAAAACCGCGGTTTTTTTCAATCGCGCTAGTTTCCAACGTACATGGACATAACCTATGCTTTGAGTGCATAAGACCATATGATGGCCATTGGGGGGCTCACCGGAAGATCCGGAACATCCGTAAAAGTGGTCAAATCGTTAAATATGACTTGGAAAACCGCGGTTTTTTTCAATCGCGCTAGTTTTCAACGTACATTGGACATAACCTATGCTTTGAGTGCATAAGACCATATATGGCCATTGGGGGACTCACCGGAAGATCCGGAACATCCGTAAAAGTGGTCAAATCGTTAAATATGACTTGGAAAACCGCGGTTTTTTTCAATCGCGCTAGTTTTCAACGTACATGGACATAACCTATGCTTGAGTGCATAAGACCATATATGGCCATTGGGGGGCTCACCGGAAGATCCGGAACATCCGTAAAAGAGGTCAAATCGTTTAATATGACTTGGAAAACCGCGGTTTTTTTTCAATCGCGCTAGTTTCCAACGTACATGGACATAACCTATGCTTTGAGTGCATAAGACCATATATGGCCATTGGGGGACTCACGGAAGATCCGGAACATCCGTAAAGTGGTCAAATTCGTTAAATATGACTTGGAAAACCGCGGTTTTTTTCAATCGCGCTAGTTTTCAACGTACATGGACATAACCTATGCTTTGAGTGCATAAGACCATATATGGCCATTGGGGGGCTCACCGGAAGATCCGGAACATCCGTAAAAGAGGTCAAATCGTTTAATATGACTTGGAAAAACCGCGGTTTTTTTTCAATCGCGCTAGTTTCCAAAGTACATGGACATAACCTATGCTTTGAGTGCATAAGACCATATATGGCCATTGGGGACTCACCGGAAGATCCGGAACATCCGTAAAAGTGCGTCCAAATACGTAAAAATGACTTGGAAGGCCGCGGTTTTTTTTATTTCATCTCACTAGTTTTCAACATACATGGACATAATCATGCTTTGTTAAATTGTTAAAAATGACTTGGAAGGCCGTAAAAGTGGTCAAATCGTTAAATATGACTTGGAAAACCGCGGTTTTTTTTTCAATCTCACTAGTTTTCAACATACATGGACATAATCAATGCTTTGTTAAATTGTTAAAAATGACTTGGAAGGCCGTAAAAGTGGTCAAATCGTTAAATATGACTTGGAAAACCGCGGTTTTTTTCAATCGCGCTAGTTTTTAACGTACATGGACATAACCTATGCTTTGAGTGCATAAGACCATATATGGCCATTGGGGGACTCACCGGAAGATCCGGAACATCCGTAAAAGTGGTCAAATCGTTAAATATGACTTGGAAAACCGCGGTTTTTTTCAATCGCGCTAGTTTTCAACGTACATGGACATAACCTATGCTTTGAGTGCATAAGACCATATATGGCCATTGGGGGGGCTCACCGGAAGATCCGGAACATCCGTAAAAAGGTCAAATCGTTTAATATGACTTGGAAAACCGCGGTTTTTTTCAATCGCGCTAGTTTCCAACGTACATGGACATAACCTATGCTTTGAGTGCATAAGACCATATATGGCCATTGGGGGACTCACCGGAAGATCCGGAACATCCGTAAAAGTGGTCAAATCGTTAAATATGACTTGGAAGGCCGCGGTTTTTTTTTTCAGATCTCACTAGTTTTCAACATACATGGACATAATCAATGCTTTGTTAAATTGTTAAAAATGACTTGGAAGGCCGTTAAAAGTGGTTCAAATCGTTAAATATGACTTGGAAAACCGCGGTTTTTTTCAATCGCGCTAGTTTTTAACGTACATGGACATAACCTATGCTTTGAGTGCATAAGACCATATATGGCCATTGGGGGACTCACCGGAAGATCCGGAACATCCGTAAAAGTGGTCAAATCGTTAAATATGACTTGGAAAACCGCGGTTTTTTTCAATCGCGCTAGTTTTCAACGTACATGGACATAACCTATGCTTTGAGTGCATAAGACCATATATGGCCATTGGGGGGCTCACCGGAAGATCCGGAACATCCGTAAAAGAGGTCAAATCGTTTAATATGACTTGGAAAACCGCGGTTTTTTTCAATCGCGCTAGTTTCCAACGTACATGGACATAACCTATGCTTTGAGTGCATAAGACCATATATGGCCATTGGGGGACTCACCGGATGATCCGGAACATCCGTAAAAGTGGTCAAATCGTTAAATATGACTTGGAAAACCGCGTTTTTTTCAATCGCGCTAGTTTTTAACGTACATGGACATAACCTATGCTTTGAGTGCATAAGACCATATATGGCCATTGGGGGACTCACCGAAGATCCGGAACATCCCGTTAAAGTGGTCAAAATCGTTAAATATGACTTGGAAGGCCGCGGTTTTTTTTTTTCAATCTCACTAGTTTTCAACATACATGGACATAATCAATGCTTTGTTAAATTGTTAAAAATGACTTGGAAGGCCGTAAAAGTGGTCAAATCGTTAAATATGACTTGGAAAACCGCGTTTTTTTTCAATCGCGCTAGTTTTTAACGTACATGGACATAACCTATGCTTTGAGTGCATTAAGACCATATATGGCCATTGGGGGACTCACCGGAAGATCCGGAACATCCGTAAAAGAGGTCAAATCGTTAAATATGACTTGGAAAACCGCGGTTTTTTTCAATCGCGCCTAGTTTTCAACGTACATGGACATAACCTATGCTTTGAGTGTATAAGACCATATATGGCCATTGGGGGCTCACCGGAAGATCCGGAACATCCGTTAAAAGAAGTCAAATCGTTAAATATGAACTTGGAAACCGCGGTTTTTTTCAATCGCGCTTAGTTTTCAACCGTACATGGACATAACCTATGCTTTGAGTGCATAAGACCATATATGGCCATTGGGGGCTCACCGGAAGATCCGGAACATCCGTAAAAGAGGTCAAATCGTTAAAAATGACTTGGAAGGCCGCGGTTTTTTTTTCAATCTCACTAGTTTTCAACATCATGGACATAATCAATGCTTTGTTAAATTGTTAAAAATGACTTGGAAGGCCGTAAAAGTGGTCAAATCGTTAAAATGACTTGGAAAACCGCGGTTTTTTTCAATCGCGCTAGTTTTAAACGTACATGGACATAACCTATGCTTTGAGTGCATAAGACCATATATGGCCATTGGGGGACTCACCGGAAGATCCGGAACATCCGTAAAAGTGGTCAAATCGTTAAATATGACTTGGAAAACCGCGGTTTTTTTCAATCGCGCTAGTTTTCAACGTACATGGACATAACCTATGCTTTGAGTGCATAAGACCATATATGGCCATTGGGGGGCTCACCGGAAGATCCGGAACATCCGTAAAGAGGTCAAATCGTTTAATATGACTTGGAAAACCGCGGTTTTTTTCAATCGCGCTAGTTTCCAACGTACATGGACATAACCTATGCTTTGAGTGCATAAGACCATATATGGCCATTGGGGGACTCACCGGAAGATCCGGAACATCCGTAAAAGTGGTCAAATCGTTAAATATGACTTGGAAAACCGCGGTTTTTTTCAATCGCGCTAGTTTTCAACGTACATGGACATAACCTATGCTTTGAGTGCATAAGACCATATATGGCCATTGGGGGGCTCACCGGAAGATCCGGAACATCCGTAAAAGAGGTCAAATCGTTTAATATGACTTGGAAAACCGCGGTTTTTTCAATCGCGCTAGTTTCCAACGTACATGGACATAACCTATGCTTTGAGTGCATAAGACCATATATGGCCATTGGGGGGACTCACCGGAAGATCCGGAACATCCGTAAAAGTGGTCAAATCGTTAAAAATGACTTGGAAGGCCGCGGTTTTTTTTTTCAATCTCACTAGTTTTCAACATACATGGACATAATCAATGCTTTGTTAAATTGTTAAAAATGACTTGGAAGGCCGTAAAAGTGGTCAAATCGTTTAATATGACTTGGAAAACCGCGGTTTTTTTCAATCGCGCTAGTTTCCAACGTACATGGACATAACCTATGCTTTGAGTGCATAAGACCATATATGGCCATTGGGGGACTCACCGGAAGATCCGGAACATCCGTAAAAGAGGTCAAATCGTTTAATATGACTTGGAAAACCGCGGTTTTTTTCAATCGCGCTAGTTTCCAACGTACATGGACTTAACCTATGCTTTGAGTGCATAAGACCATATATGGCCATTGGGGGACTCACCGGATGATCCGGAACATCCGTAAAAGTGGTCAAATCGTTAAATATGACTTGGAAAACCGCGGTTTTTTTCAATCGCGCTAGTTTTCAACGTACATGGACATAACCTATGCTTTGAGTGCATAAGACCATATATGGCCATTGGGGGGCTCACCGGAAGATCCGGAACATCCGTAAAAGAGGTCAAATCGTTTAATATGACTTGGAAAACCGCGGTTTTTTTTCAATCGCGCTAGTTTCCAACGTACATGGACTTAACCTATGCTTTGAGTGCATAAGACCATATATGGCCATTGGGGGACTCACCGGATGATCCGGAACATCCGTAAAAGTGGTCAAATCGTTAAATATGACTTGGAAAACCGCGGTTTGTTTCAATCGCGCTAGTTTTCAACGTACATGGACATAACCTATGCTTTGAGTGCATAAGACCATATATGGCCATTGGGGGACTCACCGGAAGATCCGGAACATCCGTGAAGTGGTCAAATCGTTAAAAATGACTTGGAAAACAGCGGTTATTTTATAATCTCACTAGTTTTCAACATACATGGACATAATCAATGCTTTGAGTACATAAGACCCTAAATGGTCATTGGGGGGCTCACCGTAACATCCGTAAAAGTGATCAATTCGTTAAAAATGACTTGGAAAACACCGCTTATTTTATAATCTCACTAGTTTTCAACATACATGGACATAATCAATGCTTTGAGTGCATAAAACCACATATGGCCGTTATGGGCTCATCGGAAGATCCGAAATATTCGGAAAAGTGGACAATTCGCGTGACTTACCCTACAGCAGTGATCACCAAAGTGCGGCCCGCGGGCCGCATGCGGCCCTCGAGAAGGTTTGTGCGGCCCGCAAACGAATTTTGAATTCTATTATAATGTGGCCCGCATGATTTTAATAGAAAGTTGGTTGTTAAAATCATAGCGGAATTGCTTGAATATTTTCGATGTTGAACATTTGAATAACTATCAAAAATTACTGAAAAATAGATTGTTTCAATCAACTATGGAAAGAACAGAACATCCTCTAAAAATCTCAATTGTATTGTAAATTCAAGAATGTTCCAATGCGTGAAAAGGTTTCTGTAGTTCTGTGTTCTGTTTTCATATGAACCGCGTAAAAATAGTTTTCTGTACTATTTGGACCATGATATTATCCTGGAGATGCTATGGATAGATTTTTTCAATTTAATGTGGAGTCATTAATGATACAAATACTAACTTTCTTTGATGTCAACCACCCCTTTTCCTTTTGAAAAATCGAGAATTTTGAAGGGAATACAAAAACAGATCCACATTTTCTTGAACACTCTATTTCAAGTTTTTAAAGTAAAATACAGTTAAAATGATGATTCAGAAGACGATTAGAAAAGGACAAAAATGAATTTAAAAAAAAAAAACTTAAGAAATTCCTTTTTTTAGCTATTTTTTTCTTATTTATTTTGATCCCTCTTTTGTACCTTCCAAGTGGTTAAGGACATTTACCCCTCTACCAGCAGGTTTATTTTTTACCGAAAATAAATATTCAAAACGTGATTCCTACTCTGAATTGATCATACAAATCAATTAAGTATTTATGGAGATATCTGAAAATTACGGAATGATGTTTTTTGAAGTTTTCAAGATGTTTATTTGGCCAGCGTGGTACCAGAAACCTAAATGCTCATTACTCATTTTTTCACAACATACTCTCATTGATGAATTGTTCCGAACAGTGAATATTTGATTACTACGATAGAAATTCTTTAGCCCGCAAAATTTCCGTTGATTATTGCTACACGACGGTCCCCCAAAGAATTTTGTAAAAACTCCGGATCCAGATAACCAATCATCAAAATCGACACATATTCTCAGACTAAAAGAGTTTTTTGAGAACTTGTCAAAATATGGTGCAAAAATATCGAGAAACAAGAAAGTTATCGCGGTATGAATATCTATTTTGCGGTAAAAAAATGAGCTGCTAGTGAAGGAGTTAAAGTAATAATATTTTTATCGACCTAACTTATCTTGCGGCCCGCGCTATGATTTGAAAGAATTGAGTTGGCCCTCATAGTCCGTTAGGCTGAGGACCACTGCCCTACAGCACCACAATTTTTGAAAAATCACTGTTTCACGTGCCATAAACAGTATCAGTATTTAGGCCACCATGTGACTCTAGTTGGCTACTGAGTGGTCCCCTAAACGATCCGGAACGTCCGTAAAACTGGCCTTATCATGGAAGATGTCTTGGAAATTCTCGTGATTTTTTTATTTCACTAGTTTTCTACATTCAAGGACGAAACTAATATAACGCCTTATGATCAGCTATGGCCACTTGGGGGTTTTCCGCAAGATCCGAAACATCCGGAAAAGTAGACAATTCGAAAGTAGAAAGGTAGACGTTCCGGAACATCCAAAAAATGGAGTAAACATAAAAGACGTCTTGTAAAGTCACGCTTCCTCAAATTTTGCTTATTTTTCTATATCCCAGGACGTAACCAATATTGCCACATTGTATGACTAGCTATGGTACTTGAGAGCTCATCGGAAGATGCGGAACATCCGGAAAAGTAGATAATTCACGTGACTCATCCCAGAAACTGCATTTTTTGACGTTGGATAACGTCCTTCGGCAACATATGGGGGTGCAATTTTAAAAAACGAAAAATTGAGCATGTAACGAAAAATGGTCAGGTTTTGACCGCTAATAACTCAGCCATTTGTGGATAGATTTTCAATATTTATACATCAATCGATCGGAAATTTATCTACGCGTCGATTCAAATGGAGGACACTATTGATTATTGGCAACACACTATTGAAAAATCGCAAAATGTTGACCCCTTTCTTATCTAACCAATCACGTTCATGCACATTTTTGGGTTCCGCTTCCCACTTTTAAAGGTCCTGCTTCTTCCCTCAGTCTTCTTTTTGCGGTCGGACTGTTCACACGGTCGGGCGAGTCATTTTCGCTTTGCGTTTGCTCCCGCCGCACACTGTAGCCGTCGCTGAAAAAACGTGATCGAAATTGTTTTGAACTTGAAAACATAATTTAGTACTATAGTGTCTTCGGGAAAGTTTTTACATAAAATAATCGCTATTTTATGAAAGTGTCAATTTGGTGATTAATCCACCTAAAAGTGAGAACGAAATTTTATTTTTCGTATTTATGAATTTAAAAATAAACTTCATTCGGGAAAGTTGTAGGTAATATTAGAAGAAACAACTTTGCTGAAGACACCGTATGCATATTTTTTGATTTTCATGTACATTTGTGGAGTTTTTTGTGGAACACCCCTAAAAAATAACTTTTTTCATCATAACTTGGTTGGATGATTTTGTACAATTTTCAATTGTTCTAGTGTTATTTGTTACTTGCAAAAACGCATAACTTTCTCCAAAAGAGCATATTTTTATCTCTCATACTTTTCGAGTTATTGAAGGTTTTATATAAAATTTTGCACCTTTTGACACTAAAAATCATTAGGTCGCGCACATTTCCGCAGTCTGAAACATGCTCATCCAATGGTTTGAAACTAATACTATGAAATGCAAAGAAAGCCAACTTTTAGCCTGCTTTAGCCTGACGGTCAAAAGAAAGTCTGAAAAATGTTTACTTACATGCAGATATAATTTAAACTTTATTCACTACCCCCTATATTGGCTTAAACTTGAATATCTGGCATCACTGTACAACTTTCCCCGAATAAAGTTTATTTTTAAATTCATAAATACGAAAAAAAAATTTCGTTCTCACTTTTAGGTGGATTAATCACCAAATTGACACTTTCATAAAATAGCGATTGTTTTATGGAACAACTTTCCCGAAGACACTATAGTACTAAAATCATGTTCTCAAGGTCAAAACAAAAAGCACTAATTTTCAACCCACAAGAATTCTGTGCCAATTTTCGGATTTCCATACAAAGTAGGCCAAAATCGAATGAATGGGTCGAAAATTAGTGCTGGGTCGAAAATTGGTGCTCTTCCCCTATAACCATTGGTACCTCGCGTACCTAAAGGAATCAAATAGACCACTCTGAGCGGTCCTTAGCCTCTTACCCAGCAACTCCTATCCCTACCTCCTCGTGCTACTGGTACGAGTATGGGTGGTACTGGTACGAGTAACCTTGGGGAAGATCGGGTAACCAACCCCCGGTGGGAACTTTGGTTGTATGCTGACAGGGAAGGGGGAGTTCGCTCCTGCTTCTGCAAACCTGGAGCGTCTGTACTCCATGTTAGGAGCGGCTTACAACAGCGTCTGTTCCCAATGTCAGGGGCGGCTGATCATTGTCCGAGTGCCAGAGAAGGACTCTAAGCTAAACTGCGCACTATGGTCCTCCGAACATTTAGGGGAATGCTCCTCCGGAAATATAGGGGGTTGGTGTCAGGCCCTGCAAGCCAACCGTAAAAACACATCAGCACAGGAACGTCAACGAACCGGAACAATCGGTAAAGACCAAAGCGACGGAAATTGACTAGCGATTGGAAACTCGGTACGTGGAACTGTAAATCTCTCAACTTCATCGGAAGCACACGCATACTCTCCGATGTGCTGAAGATCCGCGGTTTCGGCATCATAGCGCAGCAGAAGGTGTGCTGGACAGGTTCGATGGTGCGAACGCTTAGAGGTAATCATACCATCTACCAGAGCTGCGGCAACACACGTGAACTGGGAACAGCTTTCATAGTGATGGATGATATGCAAAGGCGCGTGATCGGGTGGTGGCCGATCAACGATAGAATGTGCAAGTTGAGAATCAAAGGCCGATTCTTTGACTTCAGCATAATCAACGTGCATAGCCAACATTCCGGAAGCACTGACGATGACAAGGACGCATTTTACGCGCAGCTCAAACGCGAGTACGACCGCTGCACAAGCCACGACGTCAAAATCATCATAGGAGATTTGAACGCTCAGGTTGGCCAGGAGGAGGAGTTCAGACCGACGATTGGAAAGTTTAACATCCACCGGCTGACGGACGAGAACGGCCATTCGTAGAACATGGCCATTCGTAGCACCTATCGTGGCGCTAACATTGACTCTGACCACTACATGGAGATGGTGAAACTGCGCCCAAAACTATCCGTCATCAATGATGTACGGTACCGACGCCCGCCCCGGTACAATCTCGAGCGGCTGAAACAACCGGATGTCGCCAATGCGTACGCGCAGCATCTTGACGCAGCGTGAGGATGAGGGCGAACTCGATAGGGCCCCTCTTGAAGACTGCTGGAGGACAGCCAAAGCAGCCATTAACGACGCTGCCGAAAGCATTGTCGGATATGTGGAACGGAGCTCAAGAAACGATTGGTTCGACGAGGCGTGCCATGAAATTTTAGAGGAGAAGAATGCAGCGCGTGCTGTAATGCTGCAGCATGGCGACAAAACGTGGAATGATACAGACTGAAGCGAAAACAGCAAACCCGTCTATTCCGGGACATAAAGCACACCTGGTAGGGGTGGAATGCCAAGAGATGGAGTTGCTGTACCGTTCTCAAGAAACGCGGAAAGTTCTATCAGAAGCTCAACACATCCCGCAAAGGCTTCGTGCCGCAAGCTGAGATGTGCCGGGATAAGGGTGGGAGCATCTTGACGGACGAACGCGAGGTGATTGAAAGGTGGAAGCAGCACTACGATGAACACCTGAGTGGGCTCTGAGAACACAGGCACGGAAGGTCAGGACAGTGAAAGCGAAAGGGTACGTCCGCCACAGCGGATCGTGGAAACCAACCAGCCCCCACGATGGGGGAAGTTAAGGATGCCATTCAACAGCTCAAGAACAACAAGGCCGCTGGCAAGGATGGTATTGGAGCCGAATCAAGATGGGCCCGGACAAGTTGGCCGCTTGCCTGCATCGGGTGATAGTCAGAATCTGGGAAACGGAACAGCTACCGGAGGAGTAGAAGCAAGGCGTTATATTGCGCTATCTAAAAAAAGGGCGACAAAATAGAGTGTGGAAATTATTGTGGATTGACCAGGTGCACCAGGACATGGAGAGCGTGGGTCGCAGTCGAGGATGGAGAGAAGCGGCCATGAACCGAGTGAATTGGCGAAATGTTGTTGGCGAGGTTTTATCAAGCTAATTGATGTAAAATTAAATAAATAAATAAATAATTCTTCCATCAAGAATTTCAAAACCAATTCCGACTTAATACACAAAATTTAAGAAATGTAAAATTTATTCTAGAAGTTCCATCACTCAAGTCATAACTCTGCAAAAACTGTTCTTCGTTTATTTCAACAGTTTACTTATTAAGACGGCATTCACCTTAATTTTGAGGGCCTCTAAATCTAACACCACACAGGGTCCCAAAAACCCTAGCTACGCTACTGCGTGTGCCAGCATGAAAGCACTTGGAATACGGTGAACAGAGGAATAACGCAGATTATGTCGTCACTGCAAATGATATGGCGTGAAGACCAGCGAGCTCTGGGTCGCGATCGGAGTAGGCTTGACTGTTCGTTGGGGACTACATCAAGTAGAGCGACGAAGCATAGTATCGGTAATAAGACGTCGGGACGCCTGCAAACCGGAAGTCATCTTCTAATTCGGAATTGCAAAGAGTCTGTGTAGAAACGTGGAATGATAAACTGCGAATGACATTGTCCGTAATCTGCTATCAGTGAGTTTATGATTAGTCAGCACTATCGAGTCGTTCTTCAAATTATATTTCGAAGTGAGTTAGAATTAAAATATACATTGAATTTATCATTCCAACAATTATTAATATTCGTAGAATTAAGATATCTGGTTTCGTAAAAAGTCCGTCAGTTTTCCTAGAATTACAGTTGAGTATTCAAGGTACGTTTACCACCTGAAATGAAAAATAGCTCATACTTACCTTATCCTGAAATTATATAAAACTTACCTTTAGATTTATGTGGATTGATCGTCGTTAAATCCCTTTTACAGAGATTGCCAGTCATGTTGTACGCAGAAGAACACTGAACTAGTAATTAAATCTTTTATACTTACCTGAAACATAAACTAATCAAGGATAAATAAATTACAGCCTTGTAGCTGCTTGGTAGCGACTTACAAGACGGTGTTTTGTTTGGCAATTGGGAACTGTCGTATCGCCCTTTGTTGCCGCTTTTTCTGTACAGCTTTACTAACAATAGCGAGGCCATTGCATTTCCACGACTTTTGACCATTCCGAAGCACTTGAAGCAAACTTCAGGAGGCTGTTGTATGTTAAGCCAAGCAATCTGACCAGCCTACCTTGAGTATGCCTATGTTCTTCACTTTGATGGCCTGTGCATCGGTAGCCTGATCGCCGCCACCTTGGTGCCCTATGGATCCTTTCTGAGGTGGATTAACTTACCAGCTATGTTAACGTCACACTGCTCATTGAGAGTGGACGAGACCAAGAGAGTCTGATTATATCATGTAACGATAATCATAACGGTGGGAATACATTTCTCATATGGTTATTGAGGAGTTAGTCCAATATAGCGTATCAATCGGTCATGCGTTAAACAATCACTGACTACATGCGACTAATTTGAGCAACGACCCTGAATCTATTACCACCGCCTGCCATTCAAGAAAATCTAGTTTTCCACGGAATTACCTATTAGAGTAATTCTCTAATATTAAACTCTTTCGTACCGTTTATCGCACAGCACATCCCCGTCCTTAACTTCAACTGCGTTATTGCAGCTTAACGACATCAAAAGCCCGGCGTTGCCGTTTAAGTTTTGCCTGCACCAGACAGTAATCTTTACGGGTGCCGTCGAAATGGTGCAATATTTTATGCAAACTTCAGTCGGCAGTCGTAAAAGCTTTGCAACTATTTGCATCCACAGAGTCCACCGTTTTCTTGTAGGTAAGACGGTGGCAGGCTCCGTCCCTTCGAACAGATAACAGAGGGGAGATGTTTCTAGACTACACACACTGCTGATGTAGCAGCCGAACAACTGGCCATAGTTAGCGCGTTCCCGCAGCTGTAATCAACGATCTCTGGGATGGTTTGCGCTGAAGCGTGAATCGAGCATGGTTTATTATGGCGAATGGTTCCGAACGCCGACCACGACGGCGTCGGTCGTAAGCACCTAGAACTGCGACAGCGCCCAGCGTCGCTCGGGTGCTCCAGCCAGAGAAGTGGTTAAAATTTTACGAATTTAGTGATATGAGCTTTGCTAGTCGATGGCGCCCAACTCTGACTGGCGTGGGCCGTAGTCAGGATTTTAGTCAGGAACTCTGCCAAATTAAAAATTGATACAATAATTTACACGAAAGGTGGACATGAATGCTATTAAAAATGTATAGGACTAAGAATTTTCCAATTTTACTTCGACACAGTCCTCAACAGGAAAAAGTTCTTGGCGAAACTATAGCTGGAATTCTTGGAAGAAACACACGAGTGATATCTACAGTTATCACTAAGGGTTCATTTCGGCTACACCCATGCTAACTGGTGGCGATTTCATTCGGCCATTCGAAAGCCATTTGCCAAGATTTGTGCGTTCCGTTGGCTTTGGTCGCGGCGACGGACGGCGTCTTGGAAAGGAGCAACTTTCTTGAAGGGGCCAACGACCAACCGCTTACCTAATGGGCCTGATGTAATTGTGGTTCAATGTAGGTTACTGTACTGCTAGCGGGTGAATCCACTGACAGCCACACTGACTATCTTCCAACCGTAACGCGACGGCGGAGGCGGCGGTCCTTTTCCAGGAGCTGGGGTGAGTTTAATGGATTCGCATTACGGGCTTTCGAGTGGAGCATCAGTAGCAACACTGTACCTAAAACTGTGTGTGTAGATCGATTTGTTCATCATCGCCTCCGCATTCGGATGAAAGACACTTTGGTGGAAACGTTGGTAGCGAAATTCAAGTGGCGAGAATGGGCCATAGTTTGCTGCAGTTAAGTTGGGGCGACGCGCGGGAAATGACAGTGAAAATGGAGCAGTGAGAATTTTATTACGATTGTAAAAGCAAACTCCGTAAGGTAATCTGCCGCAGTTAGGAGTGAATCGGAGTGGAAATTGAAACATTGTACCCCGTGCGAAATGTTCGTTTATGGGTTTGAAAGCTTCTGCACGTCGTTTGCGGGCAGAGTGATGAAGCGGGATGTCATATTCATTTCCGGAAATTTGGTTTGAATTAAATTTGCTGAGAAACAGCGTTCAACTGATCAGATCGGTGGCTACAGCGTAGCCTGTTAATTGTTCCATTTCTTGATATTACGTATTGTGACAAAGTCTGTTTTTCGTCAATAGAGCCTTTAAACCAATGCTTCCAATATTTGTGAATACATATTGTGGTGTGACTCATATTTCATTTGGGGCTCATCAAACAGCCTTTTGCATTGAGATGTGTTAGACATTGCGCGCTTCGGGATGGCCCCGAAGTGGGCAGTGATTTTCACAGAAACCATAGGCGAAAAAGCGTAAGCAACCCGTTGATACGAGAAGGAAAGAAAAAAAGTAAAGAGAAACCCAAAAACGGCGACCAAGGATAATCTGAAACCGAAGATAGTGAAATGGAGAGACTTTGTAGGTGAGGCCCTCATTATCCAAACTAAAGAAGCGAAATACGCTGAAGCTCTGCGATGCAATGCATGGAGAAGTTATCGTGTTTTCAGAGCAGATATGCGAAGCATGAAACGGACTTGGATTGGTGGATTCCCTAATCTTAAAGAATGTGTTCCTTCAGAAGATCCTTCAGGTTATTCTTCCTAGAATTTCTTCAAGGATTCCTCCAAAAGTTACTTTAGAGGGATTCTTGCTGAGGTCCCTCGTAAAATTCCTCCAGGGGAATCCGAGAAATGTTGTTGAGGAATTCTTCCATGAATTCCTTAATAAATTTCTATAGAGATTCCTTCAATAGTTCCTCCAGCAATTCATCCGGGAGTTTGTTCAAGAATTCCTCAAAAAGATCCTTAAGAAATCCTCCAGGAAACCTTTCAGGAATTCCTCCAGGGTTTTCTTCAAGACTTCCTCCAGGAGTTCCTTCAGGAATATCCAACAGGAATATCTTCACGAACTCCTCGAGGATTTACTTCATAAATTCCTCCACGAATACCTTCAGGAAGAACTCCAAGGTTTTCTTAAGGAATTTCTCCAGAAGTTCCTTCAGGAGTTACTCCAAGATTTCCTTCAGGAATTCCTTCCGAAGTTCCTTCAAGAATTCCTCAAAAAGGTCCTTAAGAAATCCTGCAGGAAATCTTTCAGGAATTCCTCCAGGGTTTCTTCAAGACTTCCTCCAGGAGTTCCTTCAGGAATATCCAACAGGAATATCTTCACGAACTCCTCCAGTAGATCTTTCAGGAAAAAATGTTTCCTGGAATAACTCCAGGAAATCATCGAGGATTTACTTCTTAAATTCCTTCACGAATACCTTCAGGAAGAACTCCAAGGTTTTCTTAAGGAATTCCTCCAGAAGTTCCTTCAGGAGTTACTCCAAGATTTCCTTCAGGAATTCCTTCCGAAGTTCCTTCAAGAATTCCTCCAGGATTCCTTTAGGAAATCCTTCAGGAATTCCTCCACGATTTTTTTCAGGAATTTCTCCAGGAAATACTTCAGCGTTTTCTTCAGGAGTTCCATCAGAAAGTGTTTCAAGAGTTCCTTCAGGAATTCCTTCATAAATTCCTTAAGGAATTCTTTCAGGAATTACTCCAGGAAATCATCGAGGATTTACATGTAGAATTCCTCCACGAATTAGTTCAGAAGTTCCTTCAGAAAACACTTCAGGTTTTTTTTCCAGGAGATATCCTTCGAGAATTCCTCCAGGGGTTCCTTCAGGAATTTCTACAGGAATTGTTCCAGGAGTGCGTTCTGAAATTCCTCCATGAGTTCCTTCATCAATTCTTCCAGGGAATTCCTTCAAGAATCCCTCTAGCAGTTTTTTCAGGAATTACTCAAAGATTTCCTTCAGGGAATTTCTCCAGGGGTTCGTTCAGGATTTTCTACACGAAGCGCTCCTAGCAGTTTGGTTCAAAAATTCCTACAGGAATTCTTTCAGGAGTTCAGCCAGGAGTACCATCGGAATTTCTCAAGGAATTCCTTTCCAAAATCACTCTAAGATTTTCTTCAGGAATTCCTCCAGGAAATTTCTCTAGAAAAATCCTTCAGGAATTGCTCCAGTAGTTCTTTTAGGAATTTCTCCAGGAGTTCTTAGCGATTTCTCAAGGAGTTCCATCCAGGAAAAATCCTCCATGAGATCCTTCAGCATTCCTCAGGACATACTTGTTTTAATTATGAATCGTGGTTTACGGCCAACCAGCCGAGTGGAAGTTTAACAACTACCGAAAAGCTAAACATTACATATAATTTGCAATTGGATTAGATGGACAAATTGATGTGAAGATTTGCGAAAAAGTTACACGTCTTCTCAGTGAGAATCGAACTCACGACTCCCCGATCTCTAGTTGGGGCGCGTTAACCACTACGCCATGAGAGGACTCATGAACGCAGAAGTTAACCTGAATTCGATTTCAGCTCAATAATCACGTGGTCCTCTTTCGCAAAGTGCACCTCTTTCGGAAGAATTAGATGCCCATCCAAACACAACGCTTTCTATATATATCCAATGCCTAGCCCGAGAGCGCATTGTTTTTTTAGATATAGGAATAGCACACTACACTAGCCAGCAACTGCGCTGGCTGAGGTTTCTATTGTGTGGGCTTCCAATGGGTCGCGACGTTCTCAAACGACCGGTTACGGAACATGAGTCCGTTGCTCGATAAATACTTGTTTTAATTATGAATCGTGGTTTACGGCCAACCAGCCGAGTGGAAGTTTAACAACTACCGAAAAGCTAAACATTACATATAATTTGCAATTGGATTAGATGGACAAATTGATGTGAAGATTTGCGAAAAAGTTACACGTCTTCTCAGTGAGAATCGAACTCACGACTCCCCGATCTCTAGTTGGGGCGCGTTAACCACTACGCCATGAGAGGACTCATGAACGCAGAAGTTAACCTGAATTCGATTTCAGCTCAATAATCACGTGGTCCTCTTTCGCAAAGTGCACCTCTTTCGGAAGAATTAGATGCCCATCCAAACACAACGCTTTCTATATATATCCAATGCCTAGCCCGAGAGCGCATTGTTTTTTTAGATATAGGAATAGCACACTACACTAGCCAGCAACTGCGCTGGCTGAGGTTTCTATTGTGTGGGCTTCCAATGGGTCGCGACGTTCTCAAACGACCGGTTACGGAACATGAGTCCGTTGCTCGATAAATACTTGTTTTAATTATGAATCGTGGTTTACGGCCAACCAGCCGAGTGGAAGTTTAACAACTACCGAAAAGCTAAACATTACATATAATTTGCAATTGGATTAGATGGACAAATTGATGTGAAGATTTGCGAAAAAGTTACACGTCTTCTCAGTGAGAATCGAACTCACGACTCCCCGATCTCTAGTTGGGGCGCGTTAACCACTACGCCATGAGAGGACTCATGAACGCAGAAGTTAACCTGAATTCGATTTCAGCTCAATAATCACGTGGTCCTCTTTCGCAAAGTGCACCTCTTTCGGAAGAATTAGATGCCCATCCAAACACAACGCTTTCTATATATATCCAATGCCTAGCCCGAGAGCGCATTGTTTTTTAGATATAGGAATAGCACACTACACTAGCCAGCAACTGCGCTGGCTGAGGTTTCTATTGTGTGGGCTTCCAATGGGTCGCGACGTTCTCAAACGACCGGTTACGGAACATGAGTCCGTTGCTCGATAAATACTTGTTTTAATTATGAATCGTGGTTTACGGCCAACCAGCCGAGTGGAAGTTTAACAACTACCGAAAAGCTAAACATTACATATAATTTGCAATTGGATTAGATGGACAAATTGATGTGAAGATTTGCGAAAAAGTTACACGTCTTCTCAGTGAGAATCGAACTCACGACTCCCCGATCTCTAGTTGGGGCGCGTTAACCACTACGCCATGAGAGGACTCATGAACGCAGAAGTTAACCTGAATTCGATTTCAGCTCAATAATCACGTGGTCCTCTTTCGCAAAGTGCACCTCTTTCGGAAGAATTAGATGCCCATCCAAACACAACGCTTTCTATATATATCCAATGCCTAGCCCGAGAGCGCATTGTTTTTTAGATATAGGAATAGCACACTACACTAGCCAGCAACTGCGCTGGCTGAGGTTTCTATTGTGTGGGCTTCCAATGGGTCGCGACGTTCTCAAACGACCGGTTACGGAACATGAGTCCGTTGCTCGATAAATACTTGTTTTAATTATGAATCGTGGTTTACGGCCAACCAGCCGAGTGGAAGTTTAACAACTACCGAAAAGCTAAACATTACATATAATTTGCAATTGGATTAGATGGACAAATTGATGTGAAGATTTGCGAAAAAGTTACACGTCTTCTCAGTGAGAATCGAACTCACGACTCCCCGATCTCTAGTTGGGGCGCGTTAACCACTACGCCATGAGAGGACTCATGAACGCAGAAGTTAACCTGAATTCGATTTCAGCTCAATAATCACGTGGTCCTCTTTCGCAAAGTGCACCTCTTTCGGAAGAATTAGATGCCCATCCAAACACAACGCTTTCTATATATATCCAATGCCTAGCCCGAGAGCGCATTGTTTTTTAGATATAGGAATAGCACACTACACTAGCCAGCAACTGCGCTGGCTGAGGTTTCTATTGTGTGGGCTTCCAATGGGTCGCGACGTTCTCAAACGACCGGTTACGGAACATGAGTCCGTTGCTCGATAAATACTTGTTTTAATTATGAATCGTGGTTTACGGCCAACCAGCCGAGTGGAAGTTTAACAACTACCGAAAAGCTAAACATTACATATAATTTGCAATTGGATTAGATGGACAAATTGATGTGAAGATTTGCGAAAAAGTTACACGTCTTCTCAGTGAGAATCGAACTCACGACTCCCCGATCTCTAGTTGGGGCGCGTTAACCACTACGCCATGAGAGGACTCATGAACGCAGAAGTTAACCTGAATTCGATTTCAGCTCAATAATCACGTGGTCCTCTTTCGCAAAGTGCACCTCTTTCGGAAGAATTAGATGCCCATCCAAACACAACGCTTTCTATATATATCCAATGCCTAGCCCGAGAGCGCATTGTTTTTTAGATATAGGAATAGCACACTACACTAGCCAGCAACTGCGCTGGCTGAGGTTTCTATTGTGTGGGCTTCCAATGGGTCGCGACGTTCTCAAACGACCGGTTACGGAACATGAGTCCGTTGCTCGATAAATACTTGTTTTAATTATGAATCGTGGTTTACGGCCAACCAGCCGAGTGGAAGTTTAACAACTACCGAAAAGCTAAACATTACATATAATTTGCAATTGGATTAGATGGACAAATTGATGTGAAGATTTGCGAAAAAGTTACACGTCTTCTCAGTGAGAATCGAACTCACGACTCCCCGATCTCTAGTTGGGGCGCGTTAACCACTACGCCATGAGAGGACTCATGAACGCAGAAGTTAACCTGAATTCGATTTCAGCTCAATAATCACGTGGTCCTCTTTCGCAAAGTGCACCTCTTTCGGAAGAATTAGATGCCCATCCAAACACAACGCTTTCTATATATATCCAATGCCTAGCCCGAGAGCGCATTGTTTTTTAGATATAGGAATAGCACACTACACTAGCCAGCAACTGCGCTGGCTGAGGTTTCTATTGTGTGGGCTTCCAATGGGTCGCGACGTTCTCAAACGACCGGTTACGGAACATGAGTCCGTTGCTCGATAAATACTTGTTTTAATTATGAATCGTGGTTTACGGCCAACCAGCCGAGTGGAAGTTTAACAACTACCGAAAAGCTAAACATTACATATAATTTGCAATTGGATTAGATGGACAAATTGATGTGAAGATTTGCGAAAAAGTTACACGTCTTCTCAGTGAGAATCGAACTCACGACTCCCCGATCTCTAGTTGGGGCGCGTTAACCACTACGCCATGAGAGGACTCATGAACGCAGAAGTTAACCTGAATTCGATTTCAGCTCAATAATCACGTGGTCCTCTTTCGCAAAGTGCACCTCTTTCGGAAGAATTAGATGCCCATCCAAACACAACGCTTTCTATATATATCCAATGCCTAGCCCGAGAGCGCATTGTTTTTTAGATATAGGAATAGCACACTACACTAGCCAGCAACTGCGCTGGCTGAGGTTTCTATTGTGTGGGCTTCCAATGGGTCGCGACGTTCTCAAACGACCGGTTACGGAACATGAGTCCGTTGCTCGATAAATACTTGTTTTAATTATGAATCGTGGTTTACGGCCAACCAGCCGAGTGGAAGTTTAACAACTACCGAAAAGCTAAACATTACATATAATTTGCAATTGGATTAGATGGACAAATTGATGTGAAGATTTGCGAAAAAGTTACACGTCTTCTCAGTGAGAATCGAACTCACGACTCCCCGATCTCTAGTTGGGGCGCGTTAACCACTACGCCATGAGAGGACTCATGAACGCAGAAGTTAACCTGAATTCGATTTCAGCTCAATAATCACGTGGTCCTCTTTCGCAAAGTGCACCTCTTTCGGAAGAATTAGATGCCCATCCAAACACAACGCTTTCTATATATATCCAATGCCTAGCCCGAGAGCGCATTGTTTTTTAGATATAGGAATAGCACACTACACTAGCCAGCAACTGCGCTGGCTGAGGTTTCTATTGTGTGGGCTTCCAATGGGTCGCGACGTTCTCAAACGACCGGTTACGGAACATGAGTCCGTTGCTCGATAAATACTTGTTTTAATTATGAATCGTGGTTTACGGCCAACCAGCCGAGTGGAAGTTTAACAACTACCGAAAAGCTAAACATTACATATAATTTGCAATTGGATTAGATGGACAAATTGATGTGAAGATTTGCGAAAAAGTTACACGTCTTCTCAGTGAGAATCGAACTCACGACTCCCCGATCTCTAGTTGGGGCGCGTTAACCACTACGCCATGAGAGGACTCATGAACGCAGAAGTTAACCTGAATTCGATTTCAGCTCAATAATCACGTGGTCCTCTTTCGCAAAGTGCACCTCTTTCGGAAGAATTATGGCGTAGTGGTTAACGCGCCCCAACTAGAGATCGGGGAGTCGTGAGTTCGATTCTCACTGAGAAGACGTGTAACTTTTTCGCAAATCTTCACATCAATTTGTCCATCTAATCCAATTGCAAATTATATGTAATGTTTAGCTTTTCGGTAGTTGTTAAACTTCCACTCGGCTGGTTGGCCGTAAACCACGATTCATAATTAAAAAACAAGTATTTATCGAGCAACGGACTCATGTTCCGTAACCGGTCGTTTGAGAACGTCGCGACCCATTGGAAGCCCACACAATAGAAACCTCAGCCAGCGCAGTTGCTGGCTAGTGTAGTGTGCTATTCCTATATCTAAAAAACAATGCGCTCTCGGGCTAGGCATTGGATATATATAGAAAGCGTTGTGTTTGGATGGGCATCTAATTCTTCCGAAAGAGGTGCACTTTGCGAAAGAGGACCACGTGATTATTGAGCTGAAATCGAATTCAGGTTAACTTCTGCGTTCATGAGTCCTCTCATGGCGTAGTGGTTAACGCGCCCCAACTAGAGATCGGGGAGTCGTGAGTTCGATTCTCACTGAGAAGACGTGTAACTTTTTCGCAAATCTTCACATCAATTTGTCCATCTAATCCAATTGCAAATTATATGTAATGTTTAGCTTTTCGGTAGTTGTTATTGCCTCAAGCGAGTTCTAAGAGGAATTTACTCCAAGATTTCCCTTCAGTAAAATACACTCCAGGGGTGCCATTCAGGAATATTCATACAAGCAAATGCTCCAGGGATTCGTCTGAATTCCTCCATGGAAAGTCTCCTTCCAGTGAGTTCTTTTAGGAATTTTCTCCAGGATTTCTAAGGGATTTCCTCAAGGCAGTTCCATCAGGAAAATCCTCCATGAGTTCCTTCAGGAATTTCTCCGGGGTTCGTTCAGGAATATTATACAGGAAGTGCTCTGGAACTCCTTCACGAATGTCCTGCAAGAAGTTGCTTCAAAAAATACTCTAGGGTGTTTCTTCAGGAATTCCTTCAGAAGTTCCTTCACATTCCGCTAGGAGTTTCTCCAGGAATTCTCTAGGAGGTACCACAGGAGTTACTCCAAGATTTCCTTTTAGAATCTTCATATGTATTTTTTTGGATTTCTCCAGGAGTTGCATCAGAAACTTCCCCAAAAGTACCGAAATTATTTCAAGGTTCCTCAAAGAAAGATCTCCAAAAATTCATCCAGGATCTCCTTCAGTAATACCTACAGGAGTGCCTCCAAGAATTCATCTTAGAGTTTTCTCCAGGGATTACTCCAGAAGTGCCCTCTAGGAATTCCTCCAAGAAATTCTCCAAATATTCCCAATGAATTCCTTCAGGAGCTCCTTCAAGGAATCTTCCAGGATTTACTCCAGGAGTTTCTTCAGGAGTTTTTTAGAAATTCTTCCATAAGCTCTTTCAGGTGTTCATCCATGGATTTTTAAGGAATTGCTTCAGGGGATCCTTTCCAGGAGTTCTTTGAGGATTTCTCCGATAGTTCCTTCAAGGTTTCTCCTGGAATTTCTTCAACGATTGCCTACAAGAATTCCTTGAAAGATTCCTAAAACACATCTGCTAGAGATCCTAAGGAGTTCCTCTGGGTATCCTTACAGGATTCCTTCACGTGTTCCTCTAATGATTTTCCGCTATGGATTCCTTCAGGATTTCTTCTAGGAGTTGTTAAGGGATTCCTCCAAAAGTTTCTTCAGAATTTATTCCAGAAGTTCCCTTCAGGAATACGTTCCAAGAGTTCTGTCAGGGTCTCCTCTTTGCAATTTTCCTGAAGTTCTTCGCGCTACCTTCCAGGAGCTTCTTCAGGGATCTCACCAAAATTTTGTTCATGGATATCTCCAAGAGTTCCTCTAGAGATTCCTTCAGGACTTTCTTCAGGGATTCCATCAAAAGCTTCACTAGGAATTCTTTGGGGATCCTCTTAACGAAGGCTCCATCCCATTACCCGAACGCCATTACCCGAACGCCACTACCCGAAAGCCATTACCCCGAATGGGTCATTACCCCGAACGCCACTACCCCGAATGAGCCATTACCCCGAATAGTATGAGATACGGTACAGTATCTTGTTTTGCGTGCAAAAATGCGTCTCTAATGAAGGCTGGTAATTAATGGCACGTAAAATTCGTCGGTAAAATGTTCATCATATATTTATTCTTTCGAAATATCTTGATGGCAACTATATTCTTCTCATTCTTTCTGAGACAGTGCCTGTTTATCAGCTCAGTGGGCACCTTCGCAATTCAAGGGTTCATTCACAAATTTCATTTCGCCAACAATTGCCATTTTTAACACCTACCCACCCCGTACTTTTTTTTGTAAGGAAATTCTACATATTGTGAATGGGCTGTAACATTTTGAGGACAACCACCTACAAACTTTTTTGCTCCCTTCAGCGTTACGAAATTTGTGAATGGGCTTTACTAAAAAAAAGCCTTTTATTGACTGAAAGGAATTCGAATCCATAACCCTCAATATGGTGTTGCTTATCAGATGCGTAATCATCGGGATTTGGACTTGTTGGTGGTGTTCATATTTCAATTTTGTTTTTGAACAAATATTTTTCTTTCTTATGAATATAGGTTGTGTCATAGCATCACGTTGTTACAGTGATCATTCACGTCATAGCTGCAAACATTTCACCAGAAATTTGCCCTTCTTTTTTAAATAGGCTGTTCTTTCACGTTTTTGTTGGATAAGCTAGTCACTAATATTTCCATATAGAACAGCTTTTTATAAAGGAATATATCTTGAAGGCATTCACTAAAGTGATTCCTGCTATAATTCTAATCGGAAATTTTCCCTTTCTTTTATCTTCTTGTATTAAAACAGATAGGTCTCTAATGGATTTACCACCACTTCATTATCTTGAATCAAAAAAAAAATTTTTTTTTGTGGTTATCTCACAGAAATTTAAATTAATGATCCACAAATCAACAAAAGTTCTAACTGTAGCGTCAATCAGAGGCCGCCGATTTTTCTAACATGTACAAGTGTACAAGTGCAACAGCGGAACGGTCGTCTATTAGGTTGTTTTTTAGGCGGGTTCCATAGAACAACTTTTGCAGCGACTATCTCATGGTGAACTTCCATTACCATCGTTTACGAAACAAAACCTTTAAGAAGATCTTAATCTTAATGCCCGACACCTATAAAATGTGTAAAGGAAGTGGCTACCGACGTCCAACAAGAGACTTTACTACATTTTGTACATATTATAGCTATCCTTCTCATAATAAACTCGCCCTTCTTTTCGAAATAGGCTGTTCTTCAGAGCATTGCAATGTGGCTGTGTGAATCTTCCCAAAATTAGAGGACAAAACTTAGTGTGTAAAAATTATTTGCTGAACAACTAGCTGCTTTTTTTATCTTCTAATATTTCAAAAATACATTTTGAGCCAAACTCGTAAAATACTCAAAAGGAATCGTACAATTATCTCCCCACTCTCTAACTAGAATATGTCTCAAAGTTTTATCCATTCGGGTAATGGCGTTCGGGGTAGTGACCCATTCGGGTAGTGGCGTTCGGGGTAATGACCCATTCGGGGTAATGGCTTTCGGGGTAGTGGCGTTCGGGGTAGTGGCATTCGGGGTAGTGGCGTTCGGGTAGTGTCATAGAATCCTTAACGAATTCCTTCAAGAACTCTTCCAGAAAATCCTGGGAGAATCCGTTAGGAAACTCCCGTCACAATTCTTAAAGGAATCCTTCCATCGACTTAAACAAAGAATTCATAAAGAAATACTTTGAAGTAAAATTTGCAAAAAACGTGAAAAAAAATCTGGAAAAATCTATAGGCAATCACAGACAGCATTTCTTTAGGAATCTTTGGATGAATACTTTAAGGATTCCTTTGAGCAAAACTGGAATGTCCTAGAGGAATAACTAGAAGAGAAAATCTCAAGAATGTGTAGCATGGTCACTTTTTTGTATATATTATTTTGATATTTATTCAATATAAACATAGATGTACCGTAAAACGGGGTAACTTTGATAGTTTTTTCGAAGAAAACTTGAATATTTTTGCATGCTGTTTCAATGATTTACAATTTATATTTTTAAAACAAGTACTGGCATCCTAGCTATCGATTACAGTCGATAAATTGGCAAAAGATTTATTTTGAATGGATACATAATTTTTCATATAATCGAAAGTCGGTTTTCTGTTCTGGGGTAACTTTGATAATGGAGTATGATTCGAACAAAATTGAATGAATAACGAACATTTGTAGGGCATTGCATACCTCTAGGCGTTTAACGTTATATGGAAATTTCTGACTTAGAATACAAAAATGGTCCCAGTTTGTGAATATGTTTTTCGCTAAGAGATTTGAGACCGTATTCAAGTTCTATGATAACTAGGCTATCAAAGATAAGTGGCCAACTATTCAAAACTACATCAAATAGTGATCGTAGAACAGATTGTTTGTAAGCGTTTTGAAAATGCTAAAATTGTGTAATATTTTTAAATTCGTATAAAAACCCTAAAATGTTCTTGATTCAAATGAAAACCGCTCTTACATGAAGTGTCATATTAATATTCTTTAGTTTTGCATTCGTTTTGCTTAACTGATGAACAGAAATTATGATATTTCATTTTGTATGCGGTGGGTTACGCACTATCAAAGTTACCCGCATTATCAAAGTTACCCCGTTTTACGGTACATAAATTGTTAGATAATTATATTGTTTTTTTCATGTTTTTCAATGTTATCCGTGTTAATTCATTTTTCATTTAATCATATATTATTTCAATGTTAAAATTAACAAATTCAATAGTTCACTTAAATATATGCGATATTCAATATCACAGTTCAAAATCAAAACCGCTTACAAAATTTGCATACAAGTCGCCTTCTACCAATACTATATCAAATAAAAGTCCCTGTCGCCATTAGGGTTACCATATTTGCTCTCACCGGAAAGAATACATTTTTTTTAATACTCTAAAAGAGTACTAAAGAGTACGCATAGCCAATCTTGAAAAATCAAAAATGAACTTTCTACACGTTATTGTTTTTATTTAAATCATATTTTTCCTAATTTTAAAGCCGTTGGACTTCTTTTTCGTTTAAACTATGCAAATAATTGTCAAATTCATAATCACACATTTTAATCACAGTTAAGTTTGTCAGGGAGACATTATTCTCAACTTCTTATTACAATTTTCACAAAATTTAACCTTAGAATTTCACAAATTCGGTGATATGCTTGATTTTTTTTTTTGGCTGTATATAGACAATAGAGAATCTCAAGTCAGATCAGGCACTAATACAGACAACAAAACGTGGCCTCTAAATCCTTGAAGAAGGCGAAATGTACGCCGAAACGTCGGAATGCTTAAGGAAAACTCGTTTTAGCTACTCAAAGACTGGTAGAGCCGATAAAACCAGAAAGAAATGAGCAATCACAGTCGATAGCAACCACAAAAAAGTCTGCAAACAGATTTATTGATGCATTTTTTTAGAATGTTTTATAATTTTATAAACTTTTAGTTATAATATTGCCTTTGAACTTGCTTTGTAATAAGATTAGGTTAAGAAACTTTTTTAAATATTATTTTTTGAGAATGTTATTCACAAAATGTAGAACAATATTTGTTGGTAAGGAACAAGAAGACTGAGAAGAATGAATTTTTAAACAAGAAAACTGAAAGAAAACCTCAAGTATTACCTTTAAATTTTTGAAACGCTATGAAAAATTGATACTTAACTGTTTAAACTATTACTTTTGTGTCTGAAACTATGTTCCAGACTGGAAGCCGTTAATTCCCACTGCTTTGTTCAACAATTGCATTGGTAAACGATTAGTTAGTTGATTGATTATCAATTATTTTATCTTTAGATCACATTTACAGAGAGGCAACTGTATTGAGTGAGATAAATGAGCGTATAAATTATTTCTTATCTTATCATTCCTGAGCTAATCGCACAAACTCGATTCAGCCAGTATTTGGTAAAAATGGAAATTAAGTTTTTCTGATTTCTTAAGATGTTTTTAATTCTTTATTAGTATCGTTAGTATCATTCCAAACATTACATTCATTTTGGTTTATCTAGCTGCTTATTCGTTTTTTTTGCAATCGACAGTATTATCTGGAAAAGAGTACAGTTGAGCCCATTTAGCAAAAAAGAATAGTACCGTAAAACGGGGTAACTTTGATAGTTTTTTCGAAGAAAACTTCTATATTTATGCATGCTGTTTCAAAGAATTACAATTAATATTTTTAAAACAAGTACTGACATCCTAGTAATCGATTGCAGTTGATAGATTGCCAAAAGATTTATTCTGAATGAATATATAATTTTTCATATAATCGAAAGTCGGTTTTCTGTTTTGGGATAACTTTGATAGTGGAGTGTAAATCGAACAAAATTGAATGAATTACGTAACATTTGTAGGGCGTTGCATACCTCTAGGCGTTTAACGCTATATGGAAATTTCTGACTTAGATTACAAAAATGGTCCCAGTTTGTACAAATGGTTTTCGCTAAGAGATTTGAGACCGAATTCATGTTCTTCTATAACTAGGCTGTCATGTATAAGTGGCGAACTCATTATGACTTTATCAAATAGTGATCGTAGAACAGATTGTTTGTAAGCGTTGCAGAAACGCTAAAATCCTGAACATTTTTAATATTTGCATATAAATCCTCAAATGCACTTGATTCCAATGAAAATAGCTTTGACATGAAGTGTCATACTAATACTCTTTACTTTTGCATTAGTTTTTCTTAACTGATTGACAGATACTTCGTCATTTCGTTTAATATGTTGTGAGTCTCGCACCATCAAAGTTACCCGCATTATCAAAGTTACCCCGTTTTACGGTACAGAAATTTTTAAGGCAAAAAAGAGTACGTTTGGTAACCCTAGTCGCCATACACACTACACACGATACACGAATAAGCCTAAGGTTCATAGTTCAAGCCCGAACGTTTACGATCGTTATAAATAGATCGGAGTCCAAAAATAGCAGAACGAAACAGGTCATTCAGATGGATGATGGTCAGCATCAACTATTTTTTTTTTTTATCGCTTAAGGCGACCTTTATAACTGAGAAATCTCGATATACCCCTTTTGAGTTTTCTGTATCGTTTCCTAAATTGTTATTTGGACTCTTATAATAACAAACCCACACTGAGGTTAAGTTTCTTGTCGGGCAAACATAACTCGACAGTCGGACCTCTTCGGAGGTGGCGCTAAAGCCGTCTGTTTCTTGAGCCAGGGAACGAAACAGGAGACCGCCGTATTTTACGTGCTTCAAATGTTTACGGAAATCCCTGATGAAACTTCCGTAGGAACAGTTAGAGTCTTGTAAGAATCCTTCCTGCGACTCAAAAAGGATTCATCCAAGTTATTTCCCAAAGAACTCCTAGCAAGAAATCCTCAAAGACTCCCCAAGAAAATTCTTGCATCTAAAGAAATTTTCGGAAGGCTCCCTGGAAGTATAATTGAAAGTATCTCTGAAGGAAGCGGAAAATTCCCTAAACGATTTACTGAAACCACCCAAGAGGAATTCCTGTAGGAACCTTGGAAGAAATTATGAATGAAGCCCTGGAAGGGATTCGTAAAAATATTCTTGGACATGATACAATTAAAATCTCTGGAGTAATCAATGAAAAAAATACTGTATGAATTCGTGGACAAATACTCGCAGGATTCCTTGATCCTGGAGGAATCCCCTGGGGAGAAAATCCCTGTATGAATGCTGCAGGAGTTTCTGGATGAATTCCTGGAGAAGGAAGTCTCTGGAGAATATCCTGGATGATTTAATGAAGGAATATCAACAAGATTACCCGGAGGAAGTTATGAACTACTGCAGCAATCTCTGGAATAATTCCTGGACAAATTTTAGGAGATATCCCTTGAAGCATTTCTGGAAAAAACACCGATAAAATCTCTTTTGGTGTTTCTGGAGGAATCACTAAAAAAAATCTTGGGGGAAATGCCTGCAGGCACCATGGAGGAGGAAATCTCTGAAAGATATCCTGAATGAATCCTTGGTGTTATTCCGTGAGGAATATTTCCTGATAATTCCTGAAATTTCAGAAGGAACTCTGAAGAAATCAATAAGCGAATCCCTGAAGTTATCACTGGAGAAATTCCTTGCGGTGTCACTCGCGCAATTCTGGTAGGAATTCTTGGAGGATTTCCTGAAGAATATTGTGGAGGATATATCAGAAAATATCCTTATGAAATCCCTAGTGGAAATCCGGAAGGAAGTCCTCACGAAATCCCTGGTGGAATCCCTGAAGAGACTCCTGGAAAAATCCTGACTTAACTTCTTGAAGAATAAATAAAGGTATTCCTTGGAGGTATTTTAGGGATACCCGCAATCGCAGTAGGAATTCTGAGGAATCCCAGGTGGAGTTCTCGGAGGAATCTTCAGAGGAATGTCCAGAGGAATTCTGGAATGAATTTTTGAAGAAATCAATAAGAGAATCCCTAAGGTAATCACTACAGAAAATTCCTGGCGGTATCACTGACGCAATTCTGGTAGGAATCCCTGGAGGATTTCCTATAGAAAATTCTAGAGGATGTCTCTGATGATATCCAGTGTTGTGAAAAACTCAATTTCTCATAACTTACGCTTGAGATTTTTCATGCGTGAGTTGTCAAGCACACAACTCAGCAGTCAAAATATCATGGATGAGTTGGCTCACCTTTTTGACCCATTTGCTCGTATTTCCACATTTTACTCACACACGGCAATAATTTCTTGTTAGTCTGGTAAAATTATAATAATCCTTTCTAACGTAAACAAAAACATTCGGGTTTTGCGAGTTTTGACGGGTTTTGCAACTGAATCATTTTTTACGGTTTGAGTTGATTAAGTGATTTTGTATCAAAATCTCAAGCGTGAGATTTGTGAAGCAGATCTCTAATGAGTTTGCTCTCACGGGAGAGCGTATTGATTGAGATTTGAGTGTGAGTCTATCAAAACTGATGATATCCTTAAGAAATCACTGAAAGAAGTTCAGAAGAAATTCCAGGAGGAAATCCTGAAGAGGCTAGAGGAATACTTGTAGAAATTCCATGAATCCTAGGTGGAGTTCTCTAAGGTATCCTCAGAGAAATCTTCAGAAAAATTTCCGGAAGACTTCCTGCAGAAATTGCTACACGAAATCCCGGAGGAATCTCCATATTCAAATTCTCGTAAGAATCCTCGAAGGAATAGTTTTTATTAAAATTTCAACGCAAATTCCCAGCGG
Organism: Aedes aegypti; assembly: GCF_002204515.2. Classification (NCBI taxonomy): domain Eukaryota; kingdom Metazoa; phylum Arthropoda; class Insecta; order Diptera; family Culicidae; genus Aedes; species Aedes aegypti. Next base: position 36,901 of record NW_018734737.1, read on the forward strand.
AATTCACAAAAAAAAAATGAGAAAGATCCCTGCAAAAATTCCTTGATTGACTCTTACAGCAATACTCAGAGAGTATCTCCTCTCATCATGGCACAATGGTCGGGCTCCATATAAAGGGGCGGCCAAAACTACCAAAAACTTTTTTGAGATTTTTATGATTATTTTTGTTTTAAAATATGCATCATGTGTTATATTATTATGATCCTTAATTGAAATTGAACTAAAATTCAAATTTATATGACTTTTATGACGGCAAACTGGCTGAAGTCAAAAAAATGAAAAATGTAACAA